>NW_026973681.1:252500-260000 GCF_035594125.1 Scylla paramamosain | reverse complement strand
TTTCGTTGTTCTATCATTTCGCGTCTACATCTTTTCAATCTTTCAAATTTATTCCTTCCATTTCGTGTTTTTTTTTTTTGTCTCAGATTTACTCTTAAATTTCTTCAATTATTTTTCCTTACACATTTCTATTTTCATTATTTTCAATGCTCTATTTACATTTTTTTTTTATTATTATATCGTTTTATGAGCAATCATCTTTCTTCCTCATTTACTTTGCATTGCACCTCTTTTATTTGTCTTTCTCTTCTCTGGCTATGCAATTTTCCTATTTCATTAATTTCATCCTATTATATTTGTTTTTCACTTTGACTATTTTCTAGAATCTCTTCATAATTTCTTTGTTTATATAATTTATAACGCATTTTGTCTATTTCGCTCATTCCGGAAATATTTCTCCTTCTCCTCCTTCATCTTCATTTGTCATTCTCTTTTCACAGTAGTTTTCCACTTTTCCTTATATTCATTAATTCGACAGATATTCCTTCATCTCTCTCTCTCTCTCTCTCTCTCTCTCTCTCTCTCTCTCTCTCTCTCTCTCTCTCTCTCTCTCTCTCTCTCTCTCTCTCTCTCTCTCTTTCATCTTCCCATGCCTTCATTATTAATTTATCAGTACACTCCTTCTTTCCTATATTTCATGTTCATCCATTCACTCTCTATTCCTCCATTCCACAAGTATCCCATCTTCTTCACTTTTTTCTTCTTTCCATTCATTTTTCATCATCTTCCCTTGTTCTTTGGACATTGCAATATTTCATTCTTAAATTTATCATCATCTTCTCTCCCTCTATTACGTCATTTTACAAATATCCTATCTCCTTTTTCACCTTCCTTCTCTTCTCTTCATCATTTCCTTCCCTTCTTCCTCTTTTCCCTTGGCTGCGCTCTCTTTCCTTCTTAAATTTCGAATCTTCATCTTTCCTTTCTGCTCCTTCCTTCCAAAGGTATTCCTCATCGTTCTTCATTTTCCACGTCTTTTACTTCTTCCCTTTTTCTCTTTCTCTCCTTTTTCTGTTCTCTTCAATATGCATTTTTTTTCATTCTTAAATTTGGTACCATCTCTCATTCTATTCTTTCATTCCATATTTACAGTTTTTTTTTATCTTTCGTCTCTTTTCTTCTGTTCCATTCCATTTTATCTATTTTCTTACCCATGTACTTTTCCTTTTTTTTATTTAGTATCTTTAAATTTCCCCTGTATTCGCTTATTTCAGAAATATTTCATCTTTTTTTTCATATTCTCTTGTCTTCATTCATTTTTTTTTAATACTTTTGCTTTCCTTCTTATTTTCTCTTAGACATGCACTCTTCTTCTTCTTTCTCTTCCTCCTCCTCTTCTTGTTCTCGTTAGTGTTCTTGTTCTGTTGTCCCCTTGGTCATACACTCTTTCTTTTTAATTTAGAAAGTTACTTTACTAAAAGTGTTTCCCTAAAAAGTTGTTTCTCTTCGTTTCTCTAGTATATGCTCGCTTTATCCTCCTCCTTCTCTTCTTGTTATTGTTCTGTTGTTCCTTTGGCCAAGCACTCTTTCCTTCTTTAACCCAGTAAGCTAATGTGGTGTTACTAAGACTGAGTTCCACTTTAATATTTTATAATATATATATATATATATATATATATATATATATATATATATATATATATATATATATATATATATATATATATATATATATATATATATATATATATATATATATATATATATATATATATATATAATATATATAAATTATATATATATATATATATATATATATATATATATATATATATATATATATATATATATATATATATATTATATATATATATATATATATATATATATATATATATATATATATATATATATATATATATATATATACATATTTTTTTTTGTACCCGTACGAAGGGCAATTTTAGTGTGACTATACCCGTTTATTGTCCTTTATTGCATACTACTTCACTTTCGCTCTAATTCCATTGCCCACCTTGATTTGATGTTTGTTGTTAATGCAGAGCGCGCGTAGATTTAATGGAGGCAGTAACGTCCTTCACCACACGTTATGTACTCCCCTCCCCCCCCCCCTCTCTCTCTCTCTCTCTCTCTCTCTCTCTCCTCTCTCTCTCTCTCTCTCTCTCCTCTCTCTCTCTCTCTCTCTCTCTCTCTCTCTGTCTCTGGCAACAATCCTGTGCTACTTGGTGTCATAAAGTTCCGTGCAGCGCTCAAAGCAAAACTGGCAAATAAAGGAATACATACAGATAAACAAGTGCAAGTAATTCCACATACAAAAACAAGACAAAAGGACAAAAGAGAAGAAAATAGAAGAAAACGAAATACGTTGAAATCTTACACCTATCTAGTCTTAATTAGTCACAGAAGTGAAAATAATGATAAAAAAAAAAAAAAAAATATCTCTACAAATACAAAAGAGCAAATAAACAAGTGCCTGTAGCTCCACACAGACACGTGACACAACACATCCAAATTCAAACATTTCGTGGGAATTCCCGCTCACCTGTGAAGAAAATGAGTGAAAATAAAAATACACATGTAGAAATAAAAAGAATGAATAAATAAATGCATACATAAAATTTTACACTCCAATGCACAATAAAATAAAGCCAGCTTCCCCACAGTTCGTCTAAATGTAACATTTAAATTCTTCACTGAACTAAACTGGAAAAAAAACAGAGAAGTTGTATTTCGCAACAATAAAACAAAATAAACAAATACATACTACTCAACACCAATACTTAACAATATATTAGGTTCAAGTTTTTAATATTTAGTCAAAACGTAGCGCTTAAAATAATACCTAAATTACATACATAAACTATTTTCTTTAAACAAGAGAGAGAGAGATAGAGAGAGAGAGAGAGAGAGAGAGAGAGAGAGAGAGAGAGAGAGAGAGAGAGAGAGAGAGAGAGAGAGAGAGAGAGAGAAGAGAGAGAGAGAGAGAGAAAGAGAGAGAGAGAGAGAGAGAGAGAGAGAGAGAGAGAGAGAGAGAGAGAGAGAGAGAGAGAGAGAGAGAGAGAGAGAGAGAGAGAGAGAGAGAGAGAGAGAAATATGGATAGATAAAGAAACAAAAATCATCAATATTAATTAAAAATACAACTGCAATAATAATAATAATAATGATAATAATAATAATAATAATAATAATAATAATAATAATAATAATAATAATAATAATAATGGAGGTATATGGAGTTGAGTTTATTCACGACCGGTTTCACCTACATCTTCAGGGGAGCTGGCTTTGTTTCGGGTCCAGAGCCTCCTTATATTGGCATGGTGGCAACTCACGGTGCGCCGCTGAACCCACTATGCCAATATAAGGAGGCTCTGGACCGGAGCAAACCCAACTGAACAAAAGATAATAATAATAATAATAATAATAATAATAATAATAATAATAATAATAATAATAATAATAATAATAATAACAATAACAATAAAAATAATAATAACATCCCATTTCCAATTCTTCATCTAAATCCAAAGCCTAAAATAGATACTCAACTCATACTCATACCCAACCCTAGTGAAAACTATGAAAAAAAAAAATATATAAGCAAAATAAATAAATAAATAAATAAATAAATAAATAAATAAGTAAATAAATAAACCCGTAGAGTTCAAAACTTAACAGTATCGCATTCCAAATTTGCTGTGAACAGAGAGCATAAATCTTCGCAGCACTGTAATGAAAAGAAAAACGCTTCTTATACAAACAAACTAACTAAACAAACGCAAATAATTGAGAGTGAAGCAGAAAAAGAAAAAGACATTTCGCACTGTTTAAATGCAACACATACATTTCCACTAAATTGTAAAGTAACATTAAGTTCTAAAGTAAATAAACATAAAAATGTATACTAGGCGAAAAAAAAGATTTAAAAAACATAAAAAAAAAAATCTGCCTTATAACTTAGTGTGAAATGAAAATAAAAAGTTAGGTTTGTTGGTGCGTGGTAATGGGAGACACAGGTCTTTTCTTGACATTAATCAAAAGTTCATACCATTTTTGAAAGCTCTGGAAGTTTTCTTAATCTTAATCCAAAGTTCATACCATTATTTCCTTATTAACGTAAGAGAAAAGTATTAATCCCTCTTTCTCTCCTGTGACCCTGACCTCACCTGCCCACCAGCTCACCTGAAAGGGGAACCTTTAATTTTTTTATTTTCAGTGTATTCATGCGAGAACAAAGAAGTATTTCGCAGAGAATAGACGAAAACAGTAGATCATTTTCTTTCTCTCCTGAACTCAGAAACCCACTCCTTTCATGCGTTTGTTGACCAAGACACACTACCTCGCCTTATTATTTTGGTATGCATAAGAAAAAAAAAATTTCCCAGAAAATGCTCAAAAGACATTTTCTCCACTTCTGAACTGTACAACACACTCACGTCACTGAACAAAAAACCTTAAACAAGAAGAAAAAAACAATTTCATATGAAGTGGATGAAAACAACAATTAAGTTTCCTTCACCCGTGTTATTGCCAAAGCCACACCACCTCACCTCACCGATTATTTTCACAAAAACGAGAGAGCGAAAGCCTTCATCACCCCAAGCTGTGAAAAAAGCAACAGATTACTTCTCCGCACTCCTGACCCCCGGGATCCACCCATGCCTTTGGTCAATAAACACTGCCTTCCTGACATTACTGTTATTTGCACGTGAGCAAAACCTACATACTCACATAATGGATAAGAGGAAATAATATTGCTTTTTCTTTACTGGAACGCTGGAATCCACTCGTCTCATTCAATGATATCTTACTTGATAAAATATTTTTACTTATACTAAACAAGAAAGAAAATCACCTTGGACAAGATATAAATTTAGCAACATAACTTTTCTTCATTCGACCTCAGAAACTCACTCACACTTTTTGCCTCACCTCGTCGTCAGCAATTACTTCCTCTAAGAGAAAATACAAACTGATAACAGGAAATCAAATCTACTTCGGTCTAACTAACGTGGAAAAGGCAATATACATTCCCTTCATCTTTGACATCCTGAATACACGTGTCTGATAAGCCAACAAACATCACTTCATTCCGACTCGAGTAACCTATTTACCCTCCCCTAACACACTGGATAAACTATGCATTATTATTTTTGCAGCGACAAACAACATATTTCCACTTACAAGAGTGCACCACAAGCTTCATTCACCGTCGAGTATGAAACAAAGGAGAAATAATGCTGCCCTCCCCCCCCCTTCCCTCCAGGCTGCTACAAAACATCATCATCCCTCAGACAGGCGTAACGCGACCCGCACTTTATATAAGGAACAATACTATGACCTTTCCCTCTCCAGGATCAAAAGGTTACCCTGTAGAAGATAGAAGTACACGAGGAGGGCACCACATCTAATCCTTCACTTCTACATTTCTACGTACAAAATATCACTAATAATTAATACAAAACTAAGCACCGACCCTCACTTTGTAAGGAACAACATAATCCTTTCCCTCTTCAAGATCAAAACGATCAACCATAGAAGTAAACGAGGAAGGTACTCCATCATTGCCCTCACCTAAATTTCAATGTGCAAAATATTAATAATGCAAGACTAAACACGTCATCAATTTAAACTGAGTTTCAGTATATGACCTGTGATCCTTCCATCCCTTTATTAATAAATATTTCCCTTAAGCAAAATGAACACGACTAGCAGACACACACTAACCATACACACTTAATTATAAATATATATATATATATATATATATATATATATATATATATATATATATATATATATATATATATATATATATATATATATATATATATATATATATATATATATATATATATATATATATATATATATATATATATATCATGGATTCACAGAAAAAGAATAAAAAGTTGATCCTTTTTTTCCCAGAATACAAGACCACTTAAGAGACCAGTAGGAGGTGAGTCAAACGTTGTAAGTGATTGCAGGAGAATTAGTCAAAAAGCAGAATGTGTGAAACAAGCAGCAACAATATGTGACTTATAAAATCCCTATGAGAAAATAAATAAAATAATTTGCCTTGATACACGTGGCAGGTACAAACACATCTCACATCATCTTCAGACAAACTATAATCCCACACACACTCACTCACTTCACACAGGCAGCTGTACAATGACTTATTCTCACCCTCCAAAACACTGAAAATTATTCAATTTATTCCTCAAACTAGAATAATTTCTCTGAGCGTTATGAAATTGTCAGGTACAAGTTTCGAAATATACCTCTTAGTAATCAAATATTTCAAATATTTTAGTGTTTGCACTTTAATTTCCGTTCGGTAATAGCGTCTAGAGCTACTCAGGTGACGAAACAATTAATGTCGTGCCGTCATCTAATGGTCAAATGGTCGAAGTTCAACCAATAAATACAGTAATATATATTACAAAAAAAAAAAAAAAAAAAATCTTGGAATTACATAGGAAACACAAACATATCCTAGAATATATGTTGGTAGTATTCTATACCGAGGCAATCTGCTGCCTACGTAACACTACAGGAGGAGGCAGTAGACACCTGCCGAAACGATAATTACTCCCAGTGATGTCTGAAGCTCTGTGATCTTATCAATAACCCAGCTGTGACCTCACTGAACGTTTCCCTTTGTGTCTCACAACACGGGGGCGGTCACAGCCTGCTCTCTAAAGACAACTTTCTTCCTTCACACAAAACTATATGCACACACACCCTTCACTCAAAGTTCTAAAGTAATATGGCGACTCCTACAGCAGCCTCGGAGTCTCCATCTGGGGAAGGGACCACAAATGTCCCGAGGTCGGATTGCTCTTCTGGTATCGACCTTAAGTGTCTTGACATACCCCTCAACATTTTCTTCATTAACTTCTGCAACATACGCGGCCATACATCTAATTTTCAATATATAGTACATCACCTCTCCTCTACTAAACCACATCTTCTTTTCATCATTGAAACACAGGAGTCTGAGGCAACTGATGGTAACAAATTTTGTTCCCCTCCTACTTTCTCTATCCTCATTTTCGATCCAAAGCTGGATGTTGCATTTATATGCGCAACGACTTAACCTTTTCCCGTGCCCACACTCTTGAATCTTCCGAGCTTTCCACCATCTGACTACAACTACAGAGTCACTCTCAAACTAAATTTACCTGTGCTGTATACTTCTCACCTAACTCCTCTGACTATGAGAAATTTTTTTGACCACTTATCTTCCAAAGTGGAGCACATTCTGACTCTTCCCTTTTGCGGAGATCTCCATTCTTGGAGACTTCAATGTTCACCACCAGCTTTGGCTTTCCTCTCATTTCACTGACCATCCTGGTGAACTAGCCTTCAACTTTGCTATCCTCCACGACCTAGAACAAGTAGTGCAACACCCTACTCGTTTTCCTGACCGTCTTGGGAATACGTCCAACATTCTTGATTTTTTTCGTAACCTTTAATCCTGCTTATGCTGTCACCCTTTCTCCTCCGTTGGGCTCCTCCGATCACATACT
>NW_026973681.1:195000-242500 GCF_035594125.1 Scylla paramamosain | reverse complement strand
GGAAGAGAAAAAAAGAAGAGGTTGGAAGAGAGAAAAAAAAAGGTTGAAATAACGATGATATATGAAGATAGGGAAAAATGAAAAAAAAATGGGGATGAAAAAGAAACGATGATTATATAGGAATGCATTAGAGATACATGAGAACTGATACCATGACAGAAGAAGGGAAGGAATACTTAATAATACATACGTAGTCTCATCTAGACTACGCTGTGCAGTTCTGGTCCCCACATTACAGGAAAGATAAAGGTCTATTAGAATCAGTACAGAGGAGAATGACTAAAAGGATACAGGGGATGAGGAGTATTCCTTACGAGGCGAGATTGAAGCTGTTAAATTTACATTCTTTAGAGAGACGTAGGTTAAGAGGGGACCTGATAGAAGTCTTTAAGTGGTATGAAGTTTATAATAAGTGGGATGTAAGCAAAATTCTTAGGATCAGCAACCAGGGTAGAACAAGAAATAACGGGTTCAAGCTTGAAAAATTTAGATTTAGGAAGGAGATAGGAAAAATTTGGTTCTCAAATAGAGTGGTAGATGAGTGGAACGGACTCAGTAATCATGTTGTTAGTGCTGGGACATTAGGGAGCTTTAAGAGAAGATTAGACGGGTTTATGGATGGGGATGATAGGTGGAAATAGGTAGGTATATTTCATACAGGGACTGCCACGTGTAAGCCTGGTCGCTTCTTGCAGCTTTCCTTATTTCTTATGTTCTTATAAAACATATACATAAATCACAATGACATAACAAAAGAGAGCGGATAATAAGAAAAAGGGAAAAAAAAAAAATATATAGCAATACACAGAAAAAAAAAAAAACTTGACAAGAGGAGGAAGAAAGATGAAGAAAAGGAACATATATAGATACCTAGAAACACACATGCAAAGAAGAAATAACATAGATATCTACTGAACTAAGAGATACTGACAAAAAAAAAAAAAAAACTGAGAGGGAGAAAAGGACGGAGTACTGCACGGTGGAGGAGGAAGTGAAGGAGGAGGAGGAGGAGGAGGAGGAGGAGGTGGAAGTAGTGGTGATGGAGGGAAGGGGTGAGAGTAGCAAGAACCATGATAGGTCAAGAGATAAAGCAACACAAAACAAGATAATATCCAGCGTACAATGGCATGAAAAGAAGCAACAATAAACTCGATTGCCAAGAGTAACAGTGAAAACGAAAGGGAGAGAAAGGTCGCATCTTTTTCCGTTGTGATATTGTGAATAATATATGTGTGCCTTATATTGTAAGTCACTGATTACTATTAAGAACACACTGCGCTGTACAGGGAATAAATCATCGTCAACATCGGACACAGAAACCAGACAAAAAATTTAAGTGTCAAAAAGCATAAGTAAAGCCCAAAAAAAAAAAAAAAACAAGAAGAAAATAAAGAAATATATGAAAGTAAAAAAAAAAAATAAATAAATAAATAAAAAGTCTAGTATTCTGAAACGCGTTGCTCTCTCATAAGGAATATTTTTAAGTCATCATTAATATTAGTTTTTTTCTTCAGTTTTTCCTCAATTAATGATGCAAAAACCTTATTTTTTTTTTTTACCACTGGAATCATGAAAACGTTCTTGAAGACTTCCACAACACCCAATGAAGCTAAAATTCATCAAGATAAGACGAATGTCTTTCTCTCTTCCCTCTCCCTTCCTTCCATCTCTCATTCTTCATCTCCCGCCCCTTCTTTCTTCCTCCCTCCCTCCTTCCCTTCCCCTCCCACCTCCCTCCCGCTTGCCTCCCTCCATCACGTTGCAGACCTTCATTCACTCAGAGTTAATCCATCACATCTACTCTCCTGCTTCTTCTCTTTTTCCCTCTTCTCCGTTCTCTCCTTCCATGTTTCCATTCATCCACCAAGCCACTCACGCCTCTATTCCTCCTTTCCTTGCTTCTCTCTTCCTTCTTGTAGTTCTGTAGAATGTGGTCTACAGAGCTACAAGCATGCATCGCTCATTTACGAATAAAAATGATAAACAAAACTACTTATTCCATTGCTGAGGAAGAATGAAAACTGCAAGACAAATTTTCCCATAAAGGAGAGAAAAAGGTGTGAAGAAAATATGATAAAAAGAAAAAAAAGAGCTGAAATATTGCATGACTTATGTACGAATATGAAAATATGAAAATGCCTAATCTTTCAGTAAGAAGAAAAAAAGTCTATGATCTAACTTCGAATGAAGGAAGGAAACTCATCAAATCTGTTTATTTGTCAAGTGTGGAACAAGGAAAAAGGATGGCGAGTCCTGCTGGGATCACGAAAGGCCCTTGATGTGCCGGGGACGTGAAGGACGCCCCCCACACGAAGGAAAGGAACACAAGAACCCCGGGAAACCTTTATGGAAATTTGTGGAAAATTTTGGAGCCAGTCTGGAACAAATAAAAAGTTATAGGGACTCACTAAGAGGGAGAGGGGAAACGAACAGAAGGTGTTAGGAAGTCTGTGGAGAGTTAGTGCGGGGATCCAGTGTAGAATAAAAATATCTATGAGGATTTTGGGCGTATTGGGAGAGTGTAGGGGAAATATACCAAAGTGTAATGAGCATTGGGGAAAAGTTTAAGAGGAGTTAGGGAAAGTTCAAGGGAAATCACGGAGATTATGGGTCTTAGGGGAAGGTATTTAGTGGGGAGAGGAATTGTGAGGCTCAAGAAGGATGGGGAAGAGTACCACAGAGAGGAGGAGGCTGGAGGATGCAAGACAAGAGAGAGAGAGGAAAACGGTAGAATGATTGGGTGGAACGTCGAGAGGAGAGAGAGTGGGAAAAAAAAAAAAGTGGGCTGAAAAGAAAAAAAAGAAAAAAGTTCAAAGGCGAATGATAAACGAAAATATGGAATAATGTAAAAGAAAACAAATGAACATGAAAAAAAAAAAAAAATGAAGGGACGATGAAAAAATAGGACAAAACCTGAAGAGAAGAAAGGAAAGAGAAGACGGGAAGAAGATGGAAGAGGTTGAAGTAATGATAACGTAGATAAATGGGGAAGATACAAAAGAAACCAACGAATAGAGATGCAAAACATGGCAAAAGGACTAAAAAATATGGTAAAAAAAACAAAATGAAGGAACGGAGCCGAGATTCAGAACAAGAGAAGGGAGATGGAAAAGGAAGAGAAGGAAGAGGAGGAAGAAGGAGATTGGAACATTGAGGAGACGGAGGGAGGGAGGGAAGGAGGGGGAATGAGGCCTGCAGAATATGGGGTTGAAATCTCCTAAACAAGGCATTAGTTGGGCCGCAGACTCTCCTCCCAAGGGACCTGCCAGAAGTAATAATTTTCAGTAGGAAGGAAGAAAAAGAAAGAAGGATGGCGCAATGGGACGAAAGATATATATAGACAGATAGGAAGGACGGGAACCTACACAGGACAGGAAGGAGAGGAAAAACAAAGGATAAGAAAGATAGGTAGAGAAGAAGAAAAGAAGAGAGAGAGAGAGAGAGAGAGAGAGAGAGAGAGAGAGAGAGAGAGAGAGAGAGAGAGAGAGAGAGAGAGAGAGAGAGAGAGAGAGAGATTCTTGCATTTCAATCACTTCCTTTAAATGAACAATGAGAACGAAGAAAACTCCAAATGCATCAAAAGACAGCTGAAAAATGCACAACACTTAATGAAACAAGAAATTGTAAAAAAAAATGTATGCAAATAAACAGGAAAAGACCACACACACACACACACACACACACACATTACAAATTTCTACAAATCCTATACAAACTAATAATTAATTCCCAGAAGAATTCGCAAAGAACATTAAACAAGAGAAGTGGAATTTGACATAAAACAATGTGTGTGTGTGTGTGTGTGTGTGTGTGTGTGTGTGTGTGTGTGTGTGTGTGTGTGTGTGTGTGTGTGTCAGGCCCAAAGAATTTAAGCCCGCGTACAGGATGAAAACACTACTTTAGAGAGGTGGGAAAGACTGGTTGAGAAAAAAGATGATCTGCAACTCTGGAGGGCTATAAATTGGAAGGGAGAAGTTGGTGGTAAAAATAATTCAAATGTGTGCCCATCTGATGATGATTTTAAAGATTATTTTGAAACTAACTTTAACCCTCCCGACAATGTGAAACTTACTGAATGTGACTTTTCCACCGATGTGTCTATACCCCTGTTAGATGACCCTATTGACCCATTAGAAATACAACAACAAGTGAAGCAATTGAAACCAGACCAAGCTTCAGGTCCTGATGGCGTATCACCCGGTATTGTTAGATTATTGCCAGTACAATGATTGTGTATATGTGTGTTTTGTTTAATAATATATTGTACTGTGGTAGTTACCCATTAGCCTGAACAAGGGCAAAGTTAGTTCCAATTATTAAGAAGGTTGACAGGACAGATGCGAGAAACTATAGGGGAATAAGTATAATAAACAGTATTGTCAAGGTGTACGACATGGTGTTGTGTGCGAGACTGAGACAGTGGTTTACACCTTTCAGGGAGCAAGCTGGTGCTCAGGAGAAGAGAGGGTGTGTGGAGAACACAGTGGCTCTCAGGTTGTTATGTGACATGGCTAGGAGGAGGAAATTAACTCTATTTGTAACATTCATTGACTTTTCCCAGGCCTATGACAGAGTACCTAGACATAAATTATTTTATGTGTTACGAAGATTAGGATGTGGCTCAGCTATGTTATGTGCACTTATTGCTATGTATACTGTGACAGAAAGCTTGGTCGGAACAGCGGTGGTCTTAATAACTCTAGGTGTGAGGCAAGGATCACCCACCTCATGTTTACTTTTTATCATCTTGGTTAATGACCTTATAAGATTAATTAAAGAAGGGTGTGGACATGATGGATTTTTACAATGGCTACATATACTTGTACTAATGGACGACACGGTGCTATTATCGACAAAGAGGGCAAATATGATGAGAAAGGCATCTTTGTTACAAGATTATTGTACAGAATATGGCATGAAAGTTAACCAATCCAAGACAAAGTTTTTTTGTGATAAGCGGCAGTGAGAGGGATCGTGAACCTTTGGTAGTGGGCGACTTGGTGGTGGAACATTGTGACACATATGTGTATTTAGGGTCACCGTTTACCAGCGATGGTTCAACCACCTCTGCCGTCAAAGTCCATGCTAATAATAAGATGTCACATGTGTTAAAGTTTGTGTCTTATGTCACAAAAAATAATGATATTCCGTTTGTGATAAAGAAGCGTGCATTTGATGCAGCTCTCATGTCATCACTAATTTATGGTTGTGAATCTTGGATAGGAGCTGATCTGAAAACGATGGTGAAGTTGTACAATTGGTGTCTAAAAAGATCATTAGGAGTGAGAAAACTAACATGTAATGACATTTGCTACGTGGAGTCAGGGTATCCACCTTTCAAGGACTTAATCAGGCACAGACAACACAAATTTTTATATAGTATGTGGCATGAGAGGTCAGGATATGATGATGATCCATTAGCCTTCACAATTAGGATAACAGTGAACTCTAACACTCCAACCAGCCGGACCGTCAGAGAGATGATCAACACGAATGTACCGGACCTGAGCTTGGTAATGCAGAAATTAAAAGATGACATGGTAAACAGTAACTCCTCAAGACGCACAACATATAAGGATATTAACCCAGATTTATTGGTACACCGTATATATACAGTGAAGCATGCAGTAAATGATATTCATAGAGTATCATTCACACAATTTCGAGTAAGTGGACATAGTTTAGCGTGTGAGACTGGCAGGTGGAATAAAAAAAAAACAGAGGTCGACTGGAGGTGAATGAGAGGCTGTGTGTGTGTGTGGAGGGTTACAAACAGAGAGACATGTAGTGCAGGATTGTCAGTTAACACAGCAACTTAGAGATCAATACCAGTTCTCCACTTTAGAGCAATTGTTTGGGGATCAGTTTACGTCAGAGATTATGTGTAAGATTGTTCATAACATTTTGACCATATATTAAAGAAGTAATAAATTATACTTGTATTTAATATGTTTCGCACGATTGTGGGATTAGTGAGGATTTGATAATTATAGTAGTGCGTAGATGTCATGAATATGATTGTTTATATATATTCTATAAACAAGGGTCCTAAGAATAGATATTTCTCCAGTGTTTATGTTTAGCTCCTTTATTTTGTAATAATAGACTTCTAGTAACTAACAGATGATGGACTACAAGTAGGAAGTGATAATAATTTAATATTATCTTGTAGATTATGTAATACCATTATGTACAATCCATTGGTATTATCTGTTTGCTGTGGTCAATAAAATATCTATCTAATATCAATCTATCTATCTGTGTGTGTGTTTTGGCTTGCCTGCCAGTGTGTGTGTGTGTGCGTGTGTGTGTGTGTGTGTGTGTGTGTGTGTGTGTGTGTGTGTGTGTGTGTGTGTGTGTGTGTGTGTGTGTGTGTGTGTGTGTGTAAATATTTAAATAGGTACATGAGCACTATTACAATGACATCAGTGTAAGACCAGCAGAGGAGCGCCGCTGTCTTTCCGTAGAGAGCAGTGAACACGTTGCCGCCACGCCGAGTCCCGCCAGTACAAATCTAATAAGACTTTGCGGGGTTTTATATCTAATGACGGAGGACACGGCTTCATGAGTAATCCTTACTAAAAATATGATTAAATCTTCTATACAATACGATTCCTATCTTATTTTTGCAAGAGACACGATGTAATACCTCCAGTAACAATGCTGATGCTGTACAGGACACGATGTAATACCTCCAGTAACAATGCTGATGCTGTACAGGACACGATGTAATACCTCCAGTAACAATGCTGATGCTGTACAGGACACGATGTAATACCTCCAGTAACAATGCTGATGCTGTACAGGACTGAAAAAACAGAACAATTTCTCACAACTACTCAGGCAGTGAAACAGGAAGCAGTAAAACAAAGAGGGCGCAGACCAATTTTAAGACTAAAAAGAAAACCTTTCCAGTCGAGACACAAACACACCTACACACTTTCATCACAACGCAACACCTTTCAACGAGAAAAAAACAAAAAAAATAAGTGAAATAAAATACAATACGCGGCGAGGCGAGGCACGAAGGGATAAACAACACACAAACATGAATTCCATTCACGCAACCAACTTGTACCAATGACTAACAACAAGTGGCAGTGCCGCAGGCGGCGGCGGCGGCGGCAGCAGCGGCAGCAGCAGCGGCAGCGGCAGCAGCTGCAGCGGCAGCAGCAGCGGCAGCAGCAGCAGCGGCAGCAGCAGCGGCAGCAGCAGTGGCGGCGGCAGCAGCAGCAGCAGCAGCGGCAGAAAACGAGGAAGGATGAACGGAAGGCGCAGAAGACGATGAAAAAAAAAAAAAGAAGGAAAAAGGGAAGGAAGGGCGAAACATTGAGACGAGGAGGAGGAGGAGGAGGAGGAGGAGGAGGAGGGAAACTGTGAAAGGAAGAAAGCAAAGTTAGAGAGAATGTCCAAGTTTATTGCAGAGAGAGAGAGAGAGAGAGAGAGAGAGAGAGAGAGAGAGAGAGAGAGAGAGAGAGAGAGAGAGAGAGCAGTACCACACACAACAATGAACACCACTGATATATATAAAAAAAAACTAAAGGAAAATAAAATAATACAAAAAGACAGGGCAACAATACGAAATAAGAAAATAAGTCAAAGCTGGAGCACTCGCATTTCTTTTTCTTCCTCATTTATGTGGAGGGGAAGGAAGGAGAGGAGGCACAAAAAGAGAGGAGAAACTGGTGACCATTTTCATTGCAGCAAGTCACCACTTTTTGTAACATCTAGCGTGACAAATCTAAAAGAGGAAAAAAGTAGAAAAGACGGAGAATAAGAAAGTAAGGAAGCGGAAAGCACTTCTGAGAGAAAACTACACTGCCGAATTATCTAACACGATGAGAAAAAGAAAAATGAGATGACCACAGTGAAGAAGGAACGGAAGGGAAGAATAAAAACGAAGAATGGAGGTGATGTGAATGTGAGAAAAGCTCAGGGGAAATATTAAAATGGCGACACTCTGGACCAAACCAATCTTGGGGACACCACCAACTTGAGCTACATCGTCAAGGTGTGAGAGGCCTGCACCACTTAATGTTCCCGCCACACGCACGCTTTGCTCTTTGTTTTCACCCACGTGCTGCTTTTGCTTCAAGGTCACGTTCAGGGATCGAATCGGGTCTAAAAATATACAAGGCTTAACTTTCTAAGCTACATGAGTAACTCTAATGTAGCGCACTTGATACTAGGATTGCGGGAAATAATGATGGATAATCTCTGTAAACCAACACATCCTACCAGCAGCAGCAGCAGCAGCAGCAGCTATAATAGTAGTAGTAGTAGTAGTAGCACATGAATCAATAACTGCAATAAAAATCAACACCACTCAAATGAAAAAAAGAAGCAATGTTAAGTGAATGAGTGGCGTGTCCACTTGCTTACTGCATTCTGAGAACTCTTGTACCACGGGAGGAAAAGGAAGCAACACAGATTGCTTTCCTTTGAGCTCCCACACGACCTTGCTTTCATCCTGCAGTAATTACATTCACAGCATGTCAATATAGCTGTCACTGATTTAAAGACCACGAATACACCTGAGAATGATGAAAAAAAAAAATAAATAAATAAAATAAAATAAAATAAATAATAATAATAATAATAATAATAATAATAATAATAATAATAATAATAATAATAATAATAATAATATAATAAATAGCCGAAGAAGAAGAAAACCAAGACAAAGGCGAAGACGAAGAAAATGAAGACGAAGACGAAGAAAAAAAGGAAAAAGAACAAGAAAAAAGAAAAAAATGGAAAAAGAAAAGAACGTGAAAAAAAGAAAAAGAAGAAAAAAAGAAGAAGAAGAAAGACGAAGACGAAGAGGAAGATGAACAGGAAGACGAAGAAGAAGAAGAAGAATGACGATGATAAGCAACAACAACAACAACAACAACAAAAACAACAAACACGAAGAAGAACAAGACTAAGCTTAAAAAAAAAAGATGAGGAGTAGGAGGAGGAGAAACATAAAAAAAAAAAAAAATAGAAAAAACTGCACACCAAAAAATGTCGCCTTCCTTGCTCATTTTATCAGAGGCCAAAATTTATGAAGTAACATTTATCTCCTTCAACATACTTCCAAAAGAGTCCTGCCCCTTACCCATCCCCCTCACACCCCCCTCCCCACCACAGGCCCTTACCGTGATGGGAGCCAGCCAATCAGACGAGAGGGGGAAACTCGATGCTCATTCGTCTATATGGACTTTTCTGGCGAGCGGGGATTGGTCCATGACACGGAGGCCTCGACCAATACGCGAGCTTTATTTCCAGCGGGCCGAGTGTCATTTATCTTTTACTAGTGTGTGTGTGTGTGTGTGTGTGTGTGTGTGTGTGTGTGTATGTTTATTGGATCAGCGCTACATTGCCTTACGTGTTAGGGCGGAGGCAGTGGCCAATCATTATTTTTTGGCGGATTAAGTAAATTTTCCCTCTCTCTCTCTCTCTCTCTCTCTCTCTCTCTCTCTCTCTCTCTCTCTCTCTCTCTCTCTCTCTCTCTCTCTCTCTCTCTCTCATACCCTAGTCTCAAATTCTACAATAGATTACATAATTAGATATTGATGCATACTGTATTAGCGTTACAATAATTTATTATCATTTATGTAATTAATTATGTATCTCTGTATGGCTGTACAAGAGCAATTACTTTGAAATAGTTGCCCTAGGAAATAGATGACAATACAATTTCTCTCTCTCTCTCTCTCTCTCTCTCTCTCTCTCTCTCTCTCTCTCTCTCTCTCTCTCTCTCTCTCTCTAGTCATCTAAAGTCTCGTTCGGTTCCACCACAATCCGTTTTGGTTTTAGTTGAGTTTTATGCCCGTTTTTCATTCACTCCCGTTTTCTTCGGTCGGGCAAAGAAGGGAGGAGGTACTGGGCTAGGAGCCTAGGCTGAGAGCCCTACAGAAACGAAGAGAAAGGAGGAAAAGGCACACAGTATAAAGAGGAAAAGGAGGATAAATAGAGAAACACACACACACACACACACACACACACACACACACACACACACACACACACACACACACACACACACACACACACACAGACAGACACACACACACACACACACACACACACACACACACACACACACACACACACACACACACAGCCAATCCCTCCCACCTTTCAGGCAAATCGAATTAACCTGAACACACGAAACGAAACCGAGTGAGGAAGAAAATAGAAAAAAACCTAAAGAGAAATAACATGCAGGCGGCATTAAGCAAATAACTCAGAGAGGAAAGAAAGCAACACATCAACTGGATTTTTATTTTCAGCTTTTTTCGAACTGATGCGGATTATTAGAAAATGTTAAGAATGGATCCAGGTAAAAAAATAAATATCCGGCGATGAGTAAAAAAAGTAGAGGATTTTAACTTTTCATACACACAACATCCTGCTCTGTGAAAATGTAATCAGGGAACCACGAGTCTGTTCAGTCGCGCCCGCATTTCAGTCTTCACTGTGTGTGTGTGTGTGTGTGTGTGTGAGGGAGAGAAGGGATAAGGCGTTAGTAATGGAAAATGTATTTCTATATTTCCGAAAGGCTATGTTAATTGTGAACATATATTTCTAAAATAACGAAACTGTTTCCATTGCTAACACACACACACACACACACACACACACAGTCATGATAGATTGAAATTCGCCCATGGTCAATGTGAATATAATAGTAGTAGTGGTGGTGGTGGTGGTAGTTGTAGTAGCAGTAATGGTAATGGTGGTGATGGTGGTGGTGACGCAAGTATCGGTGGTGGTGGTGGTGGTTGTAGTAGCAGTAATGGTAATGGTGGTGGTGGTGGTGGTGACGCAAGTATCGGTGGTGGTGGTGGTGGTTGTAGTAGCAGTAATGGTAATGGTGGTGGTGGTGGTGGTGACGCAAGTATCGGTGGTGGTGGTGATGATTGCGACTTTAGTGCTATTATTACTGTTAATTTAATATTTCTAGTACTGCTGATGACGGTGGTGGTGGTGGTAGTGGTAGTCGTGGTGGTGGTGATGGTGGTGTTAGTAATGGCTGTGTGTTGCCCGTACGAGTGTTAGTTGTGACTACAAAGGTATTATTGCCAGTGTTGGCTTAATACAATGCAGCAGCAGCAACAGCAGCAACAGCGGCGGCGTCAGTAGTAGTAGTAGTAGTAGTAGTAGTAGAGGTGGAAACAAAATTTTTGGTTTGTTTTACAAAATTATTGGTTTGTTTAGTGCCAGTGGTGGTGATGGTGGCTGTGGTAATAATATTAGTGATGGCAGCATTAGAATAATTTGCCGTGCTGTTAATGTGAGTGGAGGCGGTGGTGATGGCTGTGCTGATGGTGGGGATGTGGTGGCAGTGGTGAGAGAGACGACGGTAATGCTGGAGACGCTGATGATGACAAAACAGGTGGTAGTGGTGATGATGCAGATGGTGACGGTGGTGATGCAGTGGTGATAAAGAGGGCGGTGATGGTGATGGTACTAGCAGTTCTGGTGCTGGTGACAAGGGCAGCGGTGAATGTATCAACACTTCCCACATCAACAATAGCTGCGCATTCAGACGTCTGCACATAGCCGCACACAGCAGCGGGGCACATCAATACATTATTCCCAGCCATTGCAAGCCTCCGCAAAACTCGCAGCAAATGATTCTCTTTTCCAGCAACGGATAGAAAAAGTCATGATTCATTAACCGGCGGTGACTATGAAACGCGTCACCTGTTTACCTTGCCGCCTAATGGAGCGACATGTAATCCAGGTGTAATCATTCCCATTATGCAAATCAAGGTTAATAAGCTTGGGTTCCACTAATCAGACGCATAATTCTCGTGCTAATGTTATTATACGAGTATTCGCGTCTGGTTTTTTTTTTTATTTTGGCCTTGGCGGGGGCACCTACATGTGTGTATGGATATTTGTCTACGCATTGTCGGGACCAAAAGTTGAGTAGCTTCCGCAATTCTTACTTCCATTGTTCTGTGTTTTCATCAGTTAAATGTCTCATGATCTAGACTTCTAGAGTCTGTCGGTTATTAAGTTCAGTAAGGACAGCAGATCAGAGGACTTAACATAGAGGGAAAGGACGAAACGTAATGGAAGTGCAGGAGATTACTTCACTTATGACCCTGAATCCGTGTGTGTGTGTGTGTGTGTGTGTGTGTGTGTGTGTGTGTGTGTGTGTGTGTGTGTGTGTGTGTGTGTGTGTGTGTGTGTGTGTGTGTGTGTGTGTGTGTGTGTGTGTCTATGTGTGTGTGTGTGTGTGTGTGTGCGTGTGTATGTATGTGTGTGTGTGTGTGTGTGTGTGTGTGTGTGTGTGTGTGTGTGTGTGTGTGTGTGTGTGTGTGTGTGTGTGTGTGTCTGTGTGTGTGTGTGTGTGTGTGTGTGTGTGTGTGTGTGTGTGTGTGTGTGTGTGTGTGTTTGTGTGTGTGTGTGTCTGTGTGTGTCTATATGTGTGTATGTGTGTGTGTGTGTGTGTGTGTTATAGTGGTTCCACAATATCTTCTGATCAGTATACGTACACACCACACAAACACACAGCAGGGGGACGTCTATACACAGTGCAACGCTTGTATCTTTCGTAACAAAAGGATCTCCCAATCAAGCATGCAAAGAAAATCACGTTCTCTTAATTTCCGCCACTTAACGACAACGACTCTCAAACATCCTAGAACAAAACGAAATAATGATAAATAACGTCTAATTTCGATCATAAATAGCGTTATAATTTCAGCATGACGTACTTCACACCATGACCGCTACTTTGAAACTATTGGCTCTCATCAGGAACATTTTTCCAAGGTCACAGATGAATAGTCGGGTTCTTGTATGTTTTTACTATTGGCGATGCAGAATCCTTGTTTAATATCACTAGAATCATGTAAACAGCCAATAACACCCAATAACTTTCAGTAGAGCCACTTAAAAGTACTTGAAATAAAGTGCCGACACCATTAAGACGTAAATTAGCCATATTGCAAGTGCCTTTACAGTGGCGCAAAAAATTACCAGTAACATTCCAGTACAGTACACATTTCAAAACAGGTACAATTATTTTTAAGGTCGCACACGAAGTCCTGATTATTCTGACAAACAAAGCATCACGGACTGGTATACAAATGCAGGCAGTTACTCACACAAGCAAGGACTGGAGCGATGCCTATCAAACACAGCACTCGATGATGTACATAAATACACACACACACACACACACACACACACACACACACACACACACACACACTTACAACCATAAAAAAAAAAAAATGCTAACTCAATTACTTTCACCAATCTTTTTTTTTACGTTAATTCGTTTAGTCGTACGCGCGCAGGCGCGAAAAGTAAGGAAAAAATAAGTCGAGCAGAGAAAGGAAGAGAGGTGATTGATATGGAAACAGAAGAAGAGGAACAAAAGATAATATGTGTGGAAAGGTAGAGAGGGAATGGAGGAAGAGAGCAACAGTGAGAGAGAGAGAGAGAGAGAGAGAGAGAGAGAGAGAGAGAGAGAGAGAGAGAGAGAGAGAGAGAGAGAGAGAGAGAGAGAGAGAGAGAGAGAGAGAGAGAGAGAGAGAGACAAGGAAAATAAAGGTAAGGAACGTAGAGAAGAAGAAGAAGAAGAAGAAGAAGAAGAAGAAGAAGAAGAAGAAGAAGAAGAAGAAGAAGAAGAAGAAGAAGAAGAAGAAGAAGAAGAAGAAGAACAAGAAGAAGAACAAGAAGAAGAACAAGAAGAGGAAGAAATACGAGGAGTAAACAAACAAATAAAACACACACACACACACACACACACACACACACACACACAGAATGACCTGACAGCTACGCACTGCGGCAGATAGGTCACCTAAGGAGGGAAAAAAAGGGTGGAAGAGGAGGTCAGGTCACGCCTTCACACATGCAGAAGGAACAAGAGGAGAAAGAAGAGAAAGAGAAAGAGGAAGAGGAGGAGGAAGAGGAAGAGTATGACAATAACGTAACTGGTCCTATGTATATTAACGGTAACATTCCATTGACGGTCCATCTCTCTCAGTACAAGGAGAAGGAAGCATGAAGGGCAATACAGCAGAAGGCTCCTCCCCATCTACCACTTGAACGCACCGGGGAACATGTACACTGCACCATGCAAAAACTCACAACCAACTCTATATACAAATGGAGGACGACAAAGAGGAGGAGGAGGAGGAGGAAGAGGAGGAGGAGGAGGAGGAAAAGGAGGGAGTTGCCATAAATTTTGACGAAGTATAGCAGTGTTTTGGAACTGATGTGGCGATTCTCTCTCTCTCTCTCTCTCTCTCTCTCTCTCTCTCTCTCTCTCTCTCTCTCGTGTGTGTGTGTTATGGAACTGATGTGACGATTCTCTCTCTCATGCGTGTGTGTGTGTGTGTGTGTGTGTGTGTGTGTGTGTGTGTGTGTGTGTGTGTGTGTGTGTGTGTGATCTACTGATATTTTCTGTCACATGAAAAAAATAAAATAAATCAAAATAAACTTTGCCGCTATATTTTTTGTCCATACACAAGGCAAACAATAAATGTTTGTTCTCCTTCAATTTCCATTACAGGAGATGATGACATGATGGCCTGACTTGGGAATTCATGTCATATGTATCGTCAAGACTATCTTAGGGGTTGCTTATATATGCTGCTAGATATGCAAACAGAGAGACAAATACCCAGAAAAAAAAAAAAAAACAGCCAACCAGAGAGAGAGAAAGAAAAGAAGACAATTGCGGAAACAAATGGATGACCAAGTGGACAGAAAGAGTCATCCAGTCATCGAGCAGGAGACAGGCAGCCAGTCAGTCAAGGACACCAAAACGGAAGAAGGGTAGACCCCCAGAGAAACACGCATAAACAATCCAATAAACAGACAGAGAAAAGAGTCACCGACAACAGCCGCAGAGACAAGGAGACTGTTACAAAACCAAGAACACGAGGACACCGCTCGTTCCTACACAGGTCACAGCATCACTGTCTAAATGGGGACAATTCATAATTATCCAGAAATGTCCGAGGCGTGGACTATAAAAATCCAGATTATAAATTATCGCTGCAATAATTATTGCCATGAAAATGGACTACACCTACTTCTTCTAACATTTGGTACAACACGATCAAAGTGGTGGGAAAGATGTTTAAAAATTTGTTTTCTTTCGTAAAACAAATTTGGACTTTGTGCCATCAATGGCCTTGCTGTGATAGAGACACCCATCACAACCGAGCTGCAAAGCTCTTTCAGCTCTTACCTCCCGTTAACCAACGGGAGGTAAGAGGGGTCTCTTCGATAGCCACCACGGGCACTCTCTTCGAGCACCCGTCCAGGAGGCAAGGCGGCCCCGAGAGCTGCACGGAAAGTATCAAGCCACACTTTATTGGCGTAGAGGCAGTACAATAAGCTAACAAGCTCCATGTTACTGCATAAATACAACCAACACGTTGTGACTACATACAGCCAAACCCTTCGTTGTGGCTGCATCGAGCCAAACCCTTCGTTGTGGCTGCATCGAGCAAACAAGCTCGTTCTGGCTATATCGAAGGAGTGAGCTCATTGTGGCTAAATCGAGGCAACAATATCGTTGAGTCTGCATCGAGCCAAACCCTTCGTTGTGGCTGCAACGAGGCAACAATCTCGTTGTAGCTACATCGAAGGAGCAAGCTCGTTGTGACTGCATCGAGGCAACAATCTCGTTGTAGTTACATCAAAGGAGCAAGCTCGTTGTGGCTGCATCGAGGCAACAATCTCGTTGTAGCTACATCGAAGGAGCAAGCTCGTTGTGGCTGCATCGAGGCAACAATCTCGTTGTGTCTGCATCGAGCCAAACCCTTCGTTGTGGGTGCATCGAGGCAACAATCTCGTTGTAGCTACATCGAAGGAGCAAGCTCGTTGTGGCTGCATCGAGGCAACAATCTCGTTGTGGCTGCATCAGCCAAACCCTTCGTTGTAACTGCATCGAAGCAACAATCTCGTTGTGGCTGCATCGAGCCAAGCCCTTCGTTGTGGCTGCATCGAGGCAACAATCTCGTTGTAGCTACATCGAACGAGCAGGCTCGTTGTGACTGCATCGAGGCAACAATCTCGTTGTGTCTGCATCGAGCCAAACCCTTCGTTGTGGCTGCATCGAGGCAACAATCTCGTTGTAGCTACATCGAAGGCACAAGCTCGTTGTGGCTGCATCGAGGGAACAATCTCCTTGTGGCTGCATCGAGCGAAACCCTTCGTTGTAACTGCATCGAGGCAACAATCTCGTTGTAGTTAAATCGAAGGAGCAAGCTCGTTGTGACTGCATCGAGGCAACAATCTCGTTGTGGCTGCATCGAGGCAACAATCTCGTTGTGGCTGCATCGAGAAAATCCCTTCGTTGTGTCTGCATCGAGGCAACAATCTCGTTGTAGCTATATCGAAGAAGCAAGCTCGTTGTGACTGCATCGAGGCAACAATCACGTTGTGGCTGCATCGAGGCAACAATCACGTTGTGGCTGCATCGAGAAAAACCCTTCGTTGTGGCTGCATCGAGGCAATAATCTCTTTGTAGTTACATCAAAAGAGCAAGCTCGTTGTGGCTGCATCGAGGCAACAATCTCGTTGTGGCCGCATCGAGCCAAACCCTTCGTTGTGGCTGCATCGAGGCAATAATCTCTTTGTAGTTACATCAAAAGAGCAAGCTCGTTGTGGCTGCATCGAGGCAACAATCTCGTTGTGGCCGCATCGAGCCAAACCCTTCGTTGTGGCTGCATCGAGGCAACAATCTCGTTGTAGCTACATCGAAGGAGCAAGCTCGTTGTGGCTGCATCGAGGCAACAATCTCGTTGTGGCCGCATCGAGCCAAACCCTTCGTTGTGGCTGCATCGAGGCAACAATCTCGTTGTAGCTACATCGAAGGAGCAAGCTCGTTGTGGCTGCATCGAGGCAACAATCTCGTTGTGTCTGCATCAAGCCAAACCCTTCGTTGTGGGTGCATCGAGGCAACAATCTCGTTGTAGCTACATCGAAGGAGCAAGCTCGTTGTGGCTGCATCGAGGCAACAATCTCGTTGTGGCTGCATCAGCCAAACCCTTCGTTGTAACTGCATCGAAGCAACAATCTCGTTGTGGCTGCATCGAGCCAAGCCCTTCGTTGTGGCTGCATCGAGGCAACAATCTCGTTGTAGCTACATCGAACGAGCAGGCTCGTTGTGACTGCATCGAGGCAACAATCTCGTTGTGTCTGCATCGAGCCAAACCCTTCGTTGTGGCTGCATCGAGGCAACAATCTCGTTGTAGCTACATCGAAGGCACAAGCTCGTTGTGGCTGCATCGAGGGAACAATCTCCTTGTGGCTGCATCGAGCGAAACCCTTCGTTGTAACTGCATCGAGGCAACAATCTCGTTGTAGTTAAATCGAAGGAGCAAGCTCGTTGTGACTGCATCGAGGCAACAATCTCGTTGTGGCTGCATCGAGGCAACAATCTCGTTGTGGCTGCATCGAGAAAATCCCTTCGTTGTGTCTGCATCGAGGCAACAATCTCGTTGTAGCTATATCGAAGAAGCAAGCTCGTTGTGACTGCATCGAGGCAACAATCACGTTGTGGCTGCATCGAGGCAACAATCACGTTGTGGCTGCATCGAGAAAAACCCTTCGTTGTGGCTGCATCGAGGCAATAATCTCTTTGTAGTTACATCAAAAGAGCAAGCTCGTTGTGGCTGCATCGAGGCAACAATCTCGTTGTGGCCGCATCGAGCCAAACCCTTCGTTGTGGCTGCATCGAGGCAATAATCTCTTTGTAGTTACATCAAAAGAGCAAGCTCGTTGTGGCTGCATCGAGGCAACAATCTCGTTGTGGCCGCATCGAGCCAAACCCTTCGTTGTGGCTGCATCGAGGCAACAATCTCGTTGTAGCTACATCGAAGGAGCAAGCTCGTTGTGGCTGCATCGAGGCAACAATCTCGTTGTGGCCGCATCGAGCCAAACCCTTCGTTGTGGCTGCATCGAGGCAACAATCTCGTTGTAGCTACATCGAAGGAGCAAGCTCGTTGTGACTGCATCGAGGCAACAATCTTGTTGTGGCTGCATCGAGCCAAACCTTTCTTTGTGGGTGCATCGAGGCAACAATCTCGTTGTAGTTACATAGAAGGAGCAAGCTCGTTGTGGCAGCATCGAGGCAACAATCTCGTTGTGGCTGCATCAGCCAAAACCCTTCGTTGTAACTGCATCGGAGCAACAATCTCGTTGTGGCTGCATCGAGCCAAGCCCTTCGTTGTGGCTGCATCGAGGCAACAATCTCGTTGTAGCTATATCGAAGGAGCAAGCTCGTTGTGGCTGCATCGAGGCAACACTCTCGTTGTGGCTGCATCGAGCCAAACCCTTCGTTGTAACTGCATCGAGGCAACAATCTCGTTGTAGCTACATCGAAGGAGCAAACTCTTTGTGGCTGCATCGAGGCAACAATCTCGTTGTGTCTGCCAACCCCTTCGTTGTGTGTGCATCGAGGCAACAATCTCGTTGTAGCTACATCGAAGGAGCAAGCTCGTTATGGCTGCATCGAGGCAACAATCTCGTTGTGGCTGCATCGAGCCAAACCCTTCGTTATGGCTGCATCGAGGCAACAATCTCGTTGTAGCTACATCGAAGGAGCAAGCTCGTTGTGGCTGCATCGAGGCAACAATCTCGTTGTGGCTGCATCGAGCCAAACCCTTCGTTATGGCTGCATCGAGGCAACAATCTCGTTGTAGCTACATCGAAGGAGCAAGCTCGTTGTGGCTGCATCGAGGCAAAAATCTCGTTGTGGCTGCATCGAGCCAAACCCTTCGTTATGGCTGCATCGAGGCAACAATCTCGTTGTAGCTACATCGAAGGAGCAAGCTCGTTGTGGCTGCATCGAGGCAACAATCTCGTTGATGCTGCATCGAGCGAAACCCTTCGTTGTAACTGCATCGAGGCAACAATCTCGTTGTAGCTATATCGGAGGAGCAAACTCGTTGTGGCTGCATCGAGGCAACAATCTCGTTGTGGTTGCATCGAGACAAACCCTTCGTTGTGTCTGCATCGAGGCAACAATCTTGTTGTAGTTACATCGAAGGAGCAAGCTCGTTGTGGCTGCATCGAGGCAACAATCTCGTTGTGGCTGCATCGTGCCAAACCCTTCGTTGTGGCTGCATCGAGCCAAACCCTTCGTTGTGTCTGCATCGAGGCAACAATCTCGTTGTAGTTACATCGAAGGAGCAAGTTCGTTGTGGCTGCATCGAGGCAACAATCTCTTGGTAGCTATATCGAAGGAGCAAGCTCGTTGTGGTTGCATCGAGGCAACAATCTCGTTGTGGCTGCATCGAGCCAATCCCTTCATTGTGGTTACATCGAGGCAACAATCTCGTTGTAGTTAAATCGAAGGAGCAAGCTCGTTGTGGCTGCATCGAGGCAACAATCTCGTTGTAGTTACATCGAAGGAGCAAGCTCGTTGTGGCTGCATCGAGCCAAACCATTCGTTGTGTCTGCATCGAGCCAAACATTTTTTTGTGGCTGCATCGAGGCAAGAATCTCGTTGTAGCTACATGGAGGGAGCAAGCTCGTTGTGGCTGCATCGAGGCAACAATCTCGTGGTAGCTATATCGAAGGAGCAAGCTCGTTGTGGCTGCATCGAGGCAACAATCTCGTTGCGGCTGCATCGAGCCAAACCCTTCGTTGTGGCTGCATCGAGGCAACAATCTCGTTGTAGTTACATCAAAGTAGCAAGCTCGTTGTGCCTGCATCAAGGCAACAATCTCGTTGTGGCTGCATCGAGCCAAACCCTTCGTTGTGTCTGCATCGAGGTAACAATCTCGTTGTAGTTATATCGAAGGAGCAAGCTCGTTGTGGCTGCATCGAGCCAAACCATTCGTTGTGTCTGCATCGAGCCAAACCCTTTTTTGTGGCTGCATCGAGGCAAGAATCTCGTTGTAGCTACATGGAGGGAGCAAGCTCGTTGTGACTGCATCGAGGCAACAATCTCGTTGTGGCTGCATCGAGCCAAACCCTTCGTTGTGGCTGCATCGAGGCAACAATCTCGTTGTAGCTACATCGAAGGAGCAAGCTCGTTGTGGCTGCATCGAGGCAACAATCTCGTTGTAGCTACATCGAAGGAGCAAGCTCGTTGTGGCTGCATTGAGGCACTAATCTCGTTGTAGCTACATCGAAGGAGCAAGCTCGTTGTGGCTGCATTGAGGCACTAATCTCGTTGTGTCTGCATCGAGCCAAACCCTCCGTTGTGGCTGCATCGAGGCAACAATCTCGTTGCAGCTACATCGAAGGAGCAAGCTCGTTGTGGCTGCATTGAGGCGACAATCTCGTTGTGGCTACATCGAGCCAACCCCTCGTCGTGGCTGCATCGAGGCAACAATCTCGTTTTGGCTACATCGAACCAACCCATTCGTTGTGGCTGCATCGTGGCAACAATGTTGTTGTAGCTGAATTGAGGCAGGAAGCTCGTTGTGGCTTCATTGAGGCAACAATCTCGTTGTGGCTGCATAGAGCCAACTCCTTCGTTGTGGCTGCATCGAGGTAACAATGTCGTTGTAGCTACATCGAGGCAGCATGCTCGTTGTGGTTTCATAGAGGCAGTAAGCTCGTTGTGGCTGCATCGAGTCAATAATCTCGTTGTAGATGCAACGAGGCAGCAAGCTCGTTTTTGCTTCATCGAGGCAACAATATCGTTGTAGCTGCATCGAGGCAACAATGTCGTTGTAGCTGCATCGAGGCAGCAAGCTCGTTGTGGCTTCATCGAGGCAACAATGTCGTTGTAGCTGCATCGAGGCAGCAAGCTCGTTGTGGCTTCATCGAGGCAACAATGTCGTTGTAGATTCATCGAGTCAGCAAGCTCGTTGTGACTTCATCGAGGCAACAATATCGTTGTAGATTCATCGAGTCAGCAAGCTCGTTGTGGCTTCATCGAGGCAACAATATCGTTGTAGATTCATCGAGTCAGCAAGCTCGTTGTGGCTTCATCGAGGCAACAATCTCGTTGTAGCTGCATCGAGGCAGCAAGCTCGTTGTGGCTTCATCGAGGCAACAATCTCGTTGTAGCTTCATCGAGGCAGGAAGCTCGTTGTGGCTTCATAGAGGCAACAATCTCGTTATAGCTGCATCGAGGCAGCAAGCTCGTTGTGGCTTCATAGAGGCAACAATCTCGTTGTGGCTGTGTCGCCGCCGTATATGTACACCTTACACGACGGCTAAAGATACGCACATACGTACACTGTAATGTGACATTTTATGTTTTATTTTGTTAGCGTTATATTATTTGTAGCAACTGGTTGTTATACATGAGCAGTGTATGGCGCGCCTGCGCGCCAGCACAACAGAGTGGGAGGGGAGTGTAGGGCCGAGGGGACGCGTTGAACTTGCCCTCTCAGTTATTTCTCTCGCCGAATGGTCGGTTGTTGTGACGTGAGTGTTGATAACATACCCACAGCATAATGAACATCATAGGCTGTAGGGGCCCACCAGCGTCTCCAAAGCCACCTCACGCCAGTCACGCCTACACGTCAGACGTGTCTCGGTAGGCGCGGAGAGTTAATCCCAGTAAATCCCCGAGCTCTCATCCTGGTAAATCCCCAAGTGTAATCCCTTGCATACAACCAAGAGGACGACTGTTCCCCGCACTGTGTGTGTATTCATCATAGTATTAGATAACAGATACCTGCTAGTTGGGGGACCTGAGGAGGTATTTTGCTGATTTCCCTTAGAATGACTACTGCTTCCGTGTCAGAGACCCGTCTTTGTGTGCTGAGCGCATAACAGAGGTGATAGTGTCTGGCATGGAGGCATACATTCCTCACTCTTTTTCTCGTCCTAAACCTTCTAAACCTTGGTTTAACACAGCTTGTTCTCGTGCTATACATGATAGAGAGGTGGCCCACAAAAGGTACTTAAGCCTTCCATCACCAGAATCTCATGCACTTTATATTTCTGCCTGGAACCATGCCAAGTCTGTTCTCCAACTAGCCAAAAACTCCTTCATTAACAGAAAGTGTCAAAACCTTTCAAGATCTAACTCCCCTCGTGACTTCTGGCATCTAGCCAAAAAATATATCCAATAACTTTGCTTCTTCTTCTTTCCCTCCTCTATTTCAACCAGATGGCACCACTGCTATCACATCTATTTCTAAAGCTGAACTCTTCGCTCAAACTTTTGCTAAAAACTATACCTTGGACGATTCTGGGCTTGTTCCTCCCTCTCCTCCACCCTCTGACTATTTCATGTCACCTATTAAAATTCTTCGCAATGATGTTTTCCATGCCCTCGCTGGCCTAAATCCTCGGAAGGCTTATGGACCTGATGGGGTCCCTCCTATTGTTCTCCGAAACTGTGCCTCCGTGCTTGCACCTTGCCTAGTCAAACTCTTTCAGCTCTGTCTGTCAACATCTACCTTTCCTTCTTGCTGGAAGTTTGCCTACATTCAACCTGTTCCTAAAAGGGGTGACCATTCTAATCCCTGAATCTACCTTCTTATTGCTTTAATTTCCTGACTATCTAAATTTTTTAATCTATCCTCAACAGGAAGATTCTTAAACATCTATCACTTCACAACCTTCTATCTGATCACCAGTATGGGTTCCGTCAAGGCCGCTCTACTGGTGATCTTCTGGCTTTACTTACTGAGTCTTGGTCATCCTCTTTTAGAGACTTTGGTGAAACTTTTGCTGTTGCCTTGGACATATCAAAAGCTTTTGATAGAGTCTGGCACAAAGCTTTTATTTCCAAACTACCCTCCTACGGCTTCTATCCTTCTCTCTGTAACTTCATCTCAAGTTTCCTTTCTGACCGTTCTATTGCTGCTGTGGTAGACGGTCACTGTTCTTCTCCTAAATCTATTAACAGTGGTGTTCCTCAGGGTTCTGTCCTGTCACCCACTCTCTTCTTATTATGCATTAATGATCTTCTAAACCAAACTTCTTGTCCTATCCACTCCTACGCTGATGATACCACCCTGCACTTTTCCACGTCTTTTCATAGACGTCCAACCCTTCAGGAGGTAAACTTTTCACGCAAGGAAGCCACAGAACGCTTGACTTCTGATCTTTCTAAAATTTCTGATTAGGGCAGAGCAAAATTGGTATTGTTCAATGCCTCAAAAACTCAATTCCTCCATCTATCAACTCGACATAACCTTCCAGACAACTATCTCCTCTTCTTCAATGACACTCAACTGTCCCCCTCTTCTACACTGAACATCCTCGGCCTGTCCTATACTTATAATCTGAACTGGAAACTTCACATTTCATCTCTAGCTAAAACAGCTTCTATGAAGTTAGGTGTTCTGAGACGTCTCCGCCAGTTTTTCTCACCCCCCCAGCTGCTAACTCTGTACAAGGGCCTTATCCGTCCATGTATGGAGTATGCTTCACATGTCTAGGGGGGTTCCACTCATACTGCTCTTCTAGATAGGGTGGAATCAAAAGCTTTTCGTCTCATCAACTCCTCTCCTCTAACTGACTGTCTTCAGTCTCTCTCTCACCGCCGCAATGTTGCATATCTAGCTGTCTTCTACCGCTATTTTCATGCTAACTGCTCTTCTGATCTTGCTAACTGCATGCCTCCCCTCCTTCCGCGGCCTCGCTGCACAAGACTTTCTTCTTTCTCTCACCCCTATTCTGTCCACCTCTCTAACGCAAGAGTTAACCAGTATTCTCAATCATTCATCCCTTTCTCTGGTAAACTCTGGAACTCCCTGCCTGCTTCTGTATTTCCACCTTCCTATGACTTGAATTCCTTCAAGAGGGAGGTTTCAAGACACTTATCCACCAATTTTTGACCACTGCTTTGACCCTTTTACGGGACTGGCATTTCAGTGGGCATTTTTTTTGTAGATTTTTGTTGCCCTTGGCCAGTGTCCTTACATAAAAAAAAAAAAAAAAAAAAAAAAAAAAAAAAAAAAAAAAAAAAAACACTCACACGTTTCTCTCCCGCCCGCCACATTCCAGTTGGCAGTTTTCCACATCAAAAGGCCGCAATTTTCCTTATGTAAAGTCGTCTTGGTCTCGTTCGGAGCAAATCACCATCATCGCAGTAGTTTCTAGTGAATTTTATCATCCAACACTCTCAGACTTCCCCACACGTCATATTGGTAATTCTCTCCTTCCCTCACCATTCTCTCTCTCTCTCTCTCTCTCTCTCTCTCTCTGCCGGCAACCACAACGTGCACACCTTCCCTCCTCACCTCACCTCAGACTCTGTTGACTCTGATACCTAGCGTGCTTATTTTCCCATTGGTTTGTACCGGAACTCCGCCAGTCCCTACGCATCACAGATTACAACTCTGCTAACGCCTATCAGCCTCCAGTGATCACTCGTTACAAACATTTATGGACCCTGACCGGAGGAGGCAGTGACTGCTGCGGCCTGACTTAAAGAAGTGTTGTTCTGTCTGCCTGCCTGGCCATGAATAGGCTGCTGAGCTGCCCGCTAGGTATCCTTACAGACCTCAGACCTCGCCGTATTACTCGAAATTAAACCAAGTACTGCTAGTCAATACAGACGGGTCGCAATTACTATGGACTCACGGAAGACCAAAGCTTTTCCGCTCGAATCAAGGTCTTAACGAAGGCGATGAAGCACCTCCACCGAACCCAAGTGAAGGCGAGCAGACGGAGTGGCGGGCAGGAGTGGTGGGTCAGTGGCTTCTTACCTTGACCTCCGTGAACACAGGTGACGGCACACTTACCTGCAAAGAAAACGGATTATCAGCACGGTTGTTATATTCTACCTTAGTACAGCCTTACTGAATGTTTTTTTATGTGTGCATATTTACTGCATTGAGTGTCGAGCTGATGTTCAGCCAGCTTTGACCTAATTAAAGCGTAGAAATTGCACTGAAAGGAATATGAAAAATACGAAGTTAAACTACGCAAGGTATCAAATAAAAATCAAGGAACGTCTGTCCACCATCTTCCTTTCCAACATCACATCCACCCTTTCAAGAAATAGCATTATAAAAGCAATACTATAACTTTTTTCCTCCCGTCAAATAAAGTCGCTATTTGCTATTTCAGTGGAGAGCTTGTGAGTTGCAAACACCACAACTTCACGGCGCCTTTTTTCCCCTCGCCTGGCTGGATGTCTTGCATCTCTCCGACACTCCAGTTCGTGACTCAGCCACCATAAGATGGGGATAATTAATTACAGTTGTCAGCTAAAGCAAATGGTACGCTTACACACTCACCTATTCGCGCACCACACCCACCAATCCACACTCACACTAAAGCAACCGATGCCACGCAGGGCACAGGGTATCAGGAAAAGTCCTCCCTGTTGCACTGCAACTTCACCGTTGGTGGCAGCGTCATCCCCCTTTGCTCTCAGTACCGTTACCTCGGAGCTCCAGTCAAGATTTCAGCAGTCCTCCCTGCCCCTACAACCCCTACAACTCCCTACCCCTACAACCAAGTCGGATTCGCCTCCTCTCCAGCTGCAGCTGGCCTTGGAACACGTGGCGACAGTGACGTCCTCCATCCTCCTCATCGCCTCTACACTGACGGGTCTCTCCAGTCAGATGGAGCGGCTGGTGGTGCGGTTTTCTCACCTGACTTGCAACCACCTCCAGGTGGCTGGGTCGGCCGTCGGCTCGGAGACCACTCCAGCTCAACGTTGTGTGAGCTCTATGCTATCCTGGATGCTGTTAGCCTCGTGTGTCAGAGGGGAGTGAATGCAGTTGTTATTTGTGACTCAAAGGCCCTTCAGTCCCTTTCTGCTACCCGTCCCACCCACCTAATAGTAGTTCAACAGATTCTTTCCTTTTAGCATTAATGACTGCTCGTAATGTGTGTGTCAAGTTTATGTTGGTAATATCTCATGTTGGTTTACGTCACAATGCTACAGCTGACCGCCTAGCGAAGGATGCCTGCCGCCTACCTCCGCGTGGTGATGGTCGTCCTCTCTCCCTGCCATGCCACCTCTCCAGGGTCCGCTCCGCCGCTCTCCTACCTATGCGGCGTCGCAGGGATACTGACAGGCCCCACAGTATCACCAACAACCATTACAAGTCCGTCTGCGGCCACAAGTACACGTACCGTTGCCGGGGTCTTACGGTTCGGCGGCACAACATTGTCTGGGAGCGTCTGCGGCTGGGCTACCGTCCGCCGTGGCAGATTGCCGGGGTACAGGGCGAGCCTCCCTTCACAGAGTGCCGCCTGTGCCGCGCACCGCTTGCCAACACCATCGAGCACTACTGCCTGGTGTGCCCCACTGTTCGGCACCTCCTACCCCAAGGTTTGCCGCTGGATGCTGTCTGTCGACATATTCTAGTGCCCGATTTTCTCGATGAGATTCTCGTGCATTACCCTCGATTTGGTGGGTTTTCCTGATGCCCTGTGCCCTGCGTGGCATCGGTGGCTTTTGTGTGAGTGTGGATTGGTGGGTGGGGTGCACGAATAGTGAGTGTGTGAGCGTACCATTTGCTTTAGCTTGCAACTGTAATTAAGTAACTGTAATTAAGTTTCTCTATCTTATGATGTCTGACGTTATTTGCGTAATAAATTAATCAAATCAAATCACCTCTCTCTCTCTCTCTCTCTCTCTCTCTCTCTCTCTCTCTCTCTCTCTCTCTCTTGACGAAAGTGTGTGTGTGTGTGTGTGTGTGTGTGTGTGTGTGTGTGTGTGTGTGTGTGTGTGTGTGTGTGTGTGTGTGTGTGTGTGTGTGTGTGTGTGTGTGTGTGTGTGTGTGTGTGTGTGTGAGTGTGACATTCACTGTGGCAGAGGGAGTGCTAGAAACCGGAAGGTGTAATTTACGCCTTTGTTTTCTGGCGATGACTCGAGGAAGAAGATTGAATACATTAGTAAAGGCTCATTGAATCAATAGGCGGCACGTGTACATACAGACGCACTTAACACGTTACCCGCGTCTTGGTACACCAGTGTACCACTGACTACTTTCCTTTATGGGGAATTGGTACACCGGTGGCCCAAGCAAGATTAAACAAGAGTATAAATTTAAATATTTTTTTCTCATTTCTAAATACTGAGTGATCATTTTCTTTGTGTTTCATGCATTAGTAAAGGGTATGGATAAGTGGAAAATAATTGGAAAATTAAACACAGTAATTTGTAATTCAATATATTTTTAATACAAAATGTTGAGACTCAAAAACTCGATATTAAATTCATTTAAAAAATAAAATGTAAAAAATTATATGGAATATTAAAAAAACACAATCTCCCATGCAGAACTGGATAAGAGAAATTGAAAAATACATATCCTGACAATATAATTAAATTTATAGGAATTTTTAGCTATATTATAAGTGATTAGTATGACTGCTGTAACTCCTGTGAGCAATATCACTCATTGTTTTACACTTTGGATGCTTTTATTCCTTTAATACTGAAATTAGCATTTTAGGTAAATGAACAAATCTCTGAAATTTATAGAAAAAGCATTATAGCATTGAAATCCTTTCAATAATCTCCAAAGACAAAATATTAATATTTGGTAAAGTAACATACATCCCGAACATACTAGTTTTCCTAATAGTGAAAAGAAAGTATTACTGACATGTCATTTATGCACTGTGCTTCTCAGCAAAGCATGTTATACACAAGTGTGGTTTATCTTGACACTGAAAACAGAAGGTGCTTATACATAGGTACATTCAATAGAGTCTAGATTTCTTTATGTATTATGACAAAGACCACGGCGGCGTTGACTAGGAAGCGCTCCATCACCACGGCCAGGAGCAGCACGCCGCCCCTTGCCCGTAATTCTCCAGTCTGGTAAAACATTGCCAAAACTTTCCCTCTTTCCAGCCCAAGCTTTGACATGCTCAGTGTGTGTGTGTGTGTGTGTGTGTGTGTGTGTGTGTGTGTGTGTGTGTGTGTGTGTGTGTGTGTGTGTGTGTGGATAGCTATAATTTTCCTCCCTTACATAGTTTTCATCCTCCATTTGTCCTCCATGAACGCAACATTCTAGTAATTTGTTAATAAGAACATCTTGCTTCTTCATATTTATTACGTTGCCTTAGGCGGAAAAAAACGCTATCAGACTCACTTCGTTTCAGTGCACACACACACACACACACACACACACACACACACACACACACACACACTGGCGGCAATAATAAATCTCACAAAGGATCTCGCAGCCTCTCCGCCAATGGGGCCAAGGAGCACCAGCTTTCCTCTCCAATAGCCATGCCACCTTTGTCCTCCTCCTCCTCCTCCTCCTCCTCCTCCTCGTTCATTAATCACTCCCCTTTTCTTCTCGATTTCATTCTCAATCACCCCATCGCACCAATGTCTCGTCTCATCCTCTCTCTCTTACTTTCATTTCAATCCCGTTTTTCCCTCTCCCCCGCCATCTCTCCTTTTCTCAGCACAACTCTTGTCCTTCATGAAGTGTTTCGAGAGGCCAAACAAAAGCTGAAGCTCTGGATTTTCTCTCGAAGCAAAGAATTAATGTCCAACTAAATCACTGCCTCAGACGAGACGAATGAAGGGCTGACTTTTTTTTTTTTTTTCAAGGAAGCGAGTGAAATGAACAGCCTCGTCCTTATCGCTTAACATCGGAAGGAAAAATAACGTAAATAAAACGAAAAAAAAAAATAACTAAATAAAAAAATGAGGAAAAGAATATTGCCAAACTTGGTAGCAAACAAAAATGTTAAGCAGAGAATATCATTTCTTTTCCTTTTAGAATTAATTTCCCTTCTATATGCAAGTCACCATCTCCTTCGCCGAGTTGTATTTACCCTCTTTGTGGTGTAATCTTTCAGGAAATTGTAAGTCTCGTGAAGAGTAACTGGATGTGAAATTGTTCAGCAGACGACTTGTGAAAGAGAGGAGCGGGAGGGAAATTGCACAGCATTCAGGAAGATGAAGATGTGAAGTAAGATGATGAGGACAGGAAGGCGCAGGTCTGGCCGCGGAGGAATGAGGGAAAACAATAATAAGTGTAAGCTAAAACAACAACAACAACAACAACAACAACAACAACAACAACAACAATAATAATAATAATAATAATAATAATAATAATAGAAATGGGAGTAATTACGAAAACCAGTCAAAATCGCATTAACGCTACAAAACAAAAAGAAAAAAATTACTTCATTTTGCCTTCAGTATCCCATTTCTGTCTGTATGACAAAAACAAGGAGGAAGAAAAAAAAAAAGACGCAGAAGAGAAGAAAAAAAAAATCTGATCGTTTTAACTTTGAAGACAAAAACCTGTTCAGTAAAAAGTAGCAAGTTTCCGATCAAGCTTCACTAGGATCAGAAACTTTCTGAAAAGAACAGACGAGCAATTTGGTTCACGAAAAGGGAGAGATTTACGCCGTTATTTGGCTCTTAAGGATCACTGCTGTGTGTGTGTGTGTGTGTGTGTGTGTGTGTGTGAGAGAGAGAGAGAGAGAGAGAGAGAGAGAGAGAGAGAGAGAGAGAGAGAGAGAGAGAGCTCATCGCATTACTGTCTGTTGTCTCATCCTCATTCTTTCTTTTATCCTGTTCTCTCCTCTTCTCCCCAGCCACACACTCTCTCTCTCTCTCTCTCTCTCTCTCTCTCTCTCTCTCTCTCTCTCTCTCTCTCTCTCTCTCTCTCTCTCTCTCTCTCTCTCTCTCTCTCTCTCTCTCTCTCCCAATGATGACATAACGTCGTCTCCCCTACTCCACCGGACGAGGCGGGCGCCTCATGGCAAGCCAACGGCAAGACAGGCGAGGCCACACAGTTACGAGCATACATCCATCTCTTGGCGTAATGGCGGCCGCTCATCTGAGGCACTGTACCTTTGTCTCTTCCGCGAAGCAAGATGGCCGGCGTGTGACCCCGGATGGCGAAGATAAGCCGCGACCACTTCCGTTCATCACGAAGTCGACAACACACACACACACACACACACACACACACGAACCACACAACACGCGACTGCTGCTGCTCCTTCCCCGGTGATACCGACTTGTGATTGGTTCCCGTGCCGTCCAGCCTCTCTCTCTTAGTGTTCCACAGCTCCGTCATCTTCTTGTCACCATTACGTGCTGATAACTACGCAATATATATATTTTTTCTAGCAAGAACTGAACGTGTTATATAAGCGTGAACACTTTTTACAATGCCAAGCCTCACAGCGGCAGAGTCTGGCATTAAGGGCTCTCTGGTGTGCGAGACTTCACGAGGCTCCAAACCAGTCGCCTCGAGCAATGAGCAACAGACATTGTTGTAATGCCATCTGGCGGCGTGCGGTGTCTTCCTGATCCAGACTGTGTGTGTGGGGACAAGGACTGCACGAGAAGAGGCGCTCACGGGCTGGAAAATAACCCAGTGTGCTCCTCATTAAATAATACTGTGACCGGCAACCATGACTGTACTGCGCGCAAGAGAGAGGGAGTGGGAGGGATGAAGCAGGGAGAGGGAACAGTGGAGAAGGGAGAGGGAGAGGGAGGAGTGGAAGGAGAGGGAGAGGAAGGGGTGGAGGGAGAAGGAGAGGGAGACAGTAACGGAAGGAGTGGGCGAGGTCCTATTTTTCCGTGGTGAGAGGATAAGACGTGAGTGGAGGAGGGTGGCGGCGCTACTGAGGAGCTGGGAGGAAGAGGAAGAGAAGGGGAGCCATAACACCTTAATGGTTTAGGAAGGGACGACCTGAAATATGTATAAGAAGATCCAAGTAATGAAAGAGAAGCCAATATAATGAGTAGTTGAGAGGAAGGTTACCACGTAGACTATTCAGGAAAGAGTGTTAAGAGGAACAAGAGTGCAGGTGAAGGAAGATCAGGGCAAGAGTTTTTATCAGGATTAAAGGAGACTAACAGGGAGTGAAAGTGACACACTGAGAAAAAAAATGGCTACAGAAGTGATTATCAGTGCAAGGAGAGCAAAGTGCGGTATGATGTAGTCACTGCTTGAAAGGCAATAGGAGCGAGTTAAAAGGGACAACAATTACAAAGTGGTGAGCGGGACAGGAATTAGAAGGAAGAGAGACGGAGAAAACCCGGAGGAGGATAAAACAAAAGAGAGAGAGAAAAAAAAAAAAAACAGGGAGACAGAGAGGAATTGTAAACCTGCAGAGGAGTGACGAGGCACTGAGGTGAAGGTCCCCGAACAGAGGCCAAGGCGGTAGTAAAAAATGACAGCATAAGTGTCTTGAAACAGTTCAAGTCATAACAAGTGGAAATACAGAAGCAGGCAGGGAGTTCCAGAGTTTACCAGAGAAAGGGATGAATGACTGAGAATACTGGTTAACTCTTGCATTAGAGAGGTGGACAGAATAGGGGTGAGAGAAAGAAGAAAGTCTTGTGCAGCGAGGCCGCGGGAGGAGGGGAGGCATGTAGTTAGCAAGATCAGAAGAGAAGGAGTTGATAAGACGAAAAAAATTTAAATTCCACCCTGTCTTAAGAGCGGTTACTGAGGGTTACTGAAAAGATGAGGGAAGAGGATGGGGAGTGAATGGGAGCCTGCAGAGGAGTGACGAGGGTTATTGGGAGGTTAAGGGAAAAAAAGGATGGGGAGTGAATGGGAGCCTGCAGAGGAGTGTCGAGGGTTACTGGGAGGTTAAGGGAAGAGGATGGGGAGTGATCGCCCTCCAGGGAAACTTGTCATCCCTTCATCCTCACGAGCCGCCATTCAGCGGTGTCACCCGTCACTGGTAGAGACGAGAGAGAGAGAGAGAGAGAGAGAGAGAGAGAGAGAGAGAGAGAGAGAGAGAGAGAGAGAGAGAGAGAGAACCAAGCGGAGGTTCCCGAACTGTAAACACGATATAAAAAGAAGCTAATGTGATGGAGGATGGGAAGGACTGGGAGGGAAGGATGAGGTAGTGGTGGTGGTGGTGGTGGTGATCTGCCTGTTTTATGGTGTCGGGCTGTTCATACATAACACTTCATGCAATAATGCTTTCTACTGAAAAGTGTAAGAGCCAAGACCGCAGTGCTCTTCAAACACATTCCATTTCATTATTTTGTTACTTGAGACAGACCAAATGCTGCACATTATGGAATTACTGACAACACTATCGATGCCAAGTACCTGACAAAAGAAATGCCAGGCGAGCAAGGCGCACGGCGGCACACAGAGCCTGGCCTCGCGTGCCGCTCACACTGCTGCCCACGAGGCGCTTGATGAAATTCCCGCGACCACTGGGCGAGGCGCGCAAAGTGGCTCACGAATTGAATGTCCAAGCAGCGCCAGCTTGCTGTGTGTGTGTGTGTGTGTGTGTGTGTGTGTGTGTGTGTGTGTGTGTGTGTGTGTGTGTGTGTGTGTGTGTGTGTGTGGTTAAATAATAATGTTTTGGCGCGCCTCCACACGGAGTTCTCAGATCGTGAGAGAAAGGCGTGCATCATTTATGTCTCAACAATGAAGTACTGTTTGTTTGTTTGTGAGCCGCTTCCCTTGGAAACTCTCATACTGACCATAGGCTTATTTTCACCTCTGACACATCTATCTTTTCCAAAATATACCTGTAATTCAACGCCATTCACTGTCTCTACAGCACTTAAACATGTCCTCCTCCACCACAAGAATCAGCTTTTAGCAACCCATCATAAAAGAAAGGAAAGTTAAGTATTCCATCTCACACTCAGCGGCTTTCCGTCTTCACAACACAGCACAAGGCAGGGCCAGGCGCCCCCTGCCGCCCTGCCAGCCTGCGCCTGCATGTGCGCCTCCTCCACCCTTAATTCATGAATGCTTCGCTACACCACACCACCATACCACACCACCACACCACACAATCATTTGCGTCCCCTTCATTCCTCCTTCCTTTTTTCTCCTCTCCTATTCGTCATTTTCTTCTTTTCGTCCTCCTCCTCATCCTCCTCTTCCCACTACTACTACTACTACTACTACTACTACTACTACTACTACTACCACCATCACTCCACCGTTACTTCCCTTCATTCTTCCTTCCTTCTTCCTCTTCCTCCTCTATTCCTCACTTTTTTTCCTTTTCCCACTACAGCAATCTACGCATTTCATACTTGGGCCGGAAAACCCTGGAAAATGAGGGAAATGTTGACGAAGAGAGACAGACTGGTAGGAGGGAAGGTCTCGGTCTGGGTCCTGATTGTGTTGGTGGTAGACGAGACGAAACGCTCTGAACGGGACTGCACCTATATTTACGTAACGTAATTCACTTTGAAAATCGCGAGAAGAAAGAAGACGCCCAGACTGGAATGCACTACAAATTCTGACTCGCCGTTTACTTCAGCTAATACCCAAAATATAAAAAGATTACCGAACTCAGTAATAATAACGAAATATCCCCCCAAAATCTGTATTATTTACGAACGGTGCTACAAAAACATTATAATATCTAGAAACAAAACACAGCCAAACTAAATCCTATTATATATTCTGAACACAATTTTTTTTTCCTTTCCAGACAAATAAAAAAAAAAAACACGAATTGCTCGTCGTATAAAGAAAATAGTTTTTCATTTTTAGCAACGGATGTATGTTAAATTTGAAAATACGCATCGCTACACTAGATTTTATTGAATATTATTACTTGGTACATGTTTCTTATATTTGTTAAGTCTTAAATCCAATACCAATACAATCCTAGGCGTGCTAATTAAGAAAAAAAAATGTAAAAATATATAAAATGACGAACCGGTTTATTTTCGACAAACAAAAACACATCTAGACTGGATTTTATTATGTGTCATTACTTGTTATAGTTTCCTAATAATAAATCAAATATCAAAACAATGCTAACTCCATCAGTAGAAAGGAAAGAATAATGATACCGCGCCGAATTTTTTTTTTTTTTCCTCCTTTCCTCAGTACCTCTTCCCTTTTCTACCCTGCATACTCTTCCTCTACCCTTCACCTTTCTTCCCTTTCCTAGTACTATATATCCCGAGTCTAGAAAACACCTGGAAACTGCTGGAAATCCTGAAATTTACGCTAAATATTGACGGGGAGAGACTGTTACCATAGCAGAGACAGGGCTGGGCTGGGCTCGGCAGGACTCGGCAGGGCTGGGCGGCAAGGATAACGTGGTGTGTGTGTGTGTGTGTGTAACTGTCCTGTTTCTGTGTGTGTGTGTGTGCACGCGCGTTTAAGTGTATAATTGCCGTGTGTGTGTGTGTGTGTGTGTGTGTGTGTGTGTGTGTGTGTGTGTGTGTGTGTGTGTGCGCGCGCGCGTTTAAGTGTATAACTGCCCTGTGTGTGTGTGTGTGTGTGTGTGTGTGTGTGTGTGTGTAAATATCTAACTGCCCTATTTGTGTGTGTGTGTGTGTGTGTGTGTGTGTGTGTGTGTGTGTCTCAGTACTGCAAGGCACGTCACCTTTCTCCCTTCCCTCCTACCCCCCGCACACTCAAATCCTCAATTTTAGCGCCTTTTAATTGCGCTTGCTTTTCAAAACACATACCACATAAGTTTTGGATGTAAACAAGAATTGGGTAAAAAAAAAAATTGTTTTGTTCGTGTTGTTGGTTTCCCGTTGTCTCCCAACAGCCTGGCAACTTTGCTCTCTCATGAAGTGACACGAGTTTCAAGGGTTTTTAAGGTTATACTGACAGATTAAGAACACTTTTACATTACTAAGAGAAGAAACAAGCTTGAAAACCCGGGTCATCATCTCTATGACCTTGAAAATAGTCGTGGTGTGAAAGCAAAGCGTTTCTGATACACACCTGAGAATAAATGTTTGAGGCGCCGTGCCTTGTTGTTGTTGTTGTTGTTGTTGTTGTTGTTGTATATGTGTGTGTGTGTGTGTGTGTGTGTGTGTGTGTGTGTGTGTGTGTGTGTGTGTGTGTGTGTGTGTGTGTGTGTGTGTGTGTGTGTGTGTGTGTGAGGCAAAAAAACGGAACTACTGGTTGGATGGTTGATTACTCTTAGGTCATAGTTAACGTTACATGGACGTCACGAAAGAACGCTGACACTGGACGGCGATTATCCACTCAGAGATACAGCAAAGGGAAACAGCAGGGAGAGAAATTGCAATGGAACGTTTTCTTCACTGGAGACGACACCTGCATCTTTCCTTCCTCGTAAACACTTGATGATGCTGAGTGTTGGAGAGTATGAGGTCAGGTACCTTAATTAGTGGAATCTGTCTACGTATCAGCTTCACGTGAGGGATTGGAAGGTTTTTTATTCGCTGTTTGTCTCAATGTTTAACTCTGCGACTTGTTACGTGACTGACACTTTTAGGATTTGACATTTTTAGTATTTTTTTTTTTAAAGTTTCCGTTGTCCTTGGCCAGAGCAGTAACTACATGAAAAAAGAAAAAAAAAGTAAGAGTAAAAGGAAATCGTGAGAACGTGGATGATATTAAGCTTTAGCGAACACGAAATCACATCTCACACAACAAAATACAAATTTGGAGCTAAAGGTTCATTATTGGCTAAGCACCTCACTCTGTAGCTGCGCGTGTCCGTCCCGGCAAGCACGTGGGCGATATTGAACGTTACAAAGCATGAAATCAAAGGCTCTTAATTGGTGAGTTCCATCTAGGTATTCATTTCACGTCACGGACTCAAGGGTCATGGCTCCAGATCTCTTACGTTGTAACTGCACGGTTCCTTTCATGTAATGTAGAGTATGAATTCAGATAATCTCTGTTGAAATGCATCTGTGTATTTATTCCACGTTAGGGACTATAAAATTAACTATGAAATGTCAAACGAGATCCATTTAGTTAATATTTAGTTAATAAACACCCCGTCTACGTATTAATCAGAAGAAAACTGGGCTAAACAAGCATATCACTAGTGGCGATGCTAGCGCTATTGATGGTGGTGGTGGTGGTGGTGGTGGCGGTGACGGATCCATGTTATCTCGTGAACCAACCACTGAAGTCATACAGCGGTGGTGGTGGTGGTGGTGGTGGTGGTGGCGGTGACGGATCCATGTTATCTCATGAAGTCATACAGCGGCCCAGTTAGCGGGCAATACTGCTATTTCTCACCCAACCAATTACGGCTGGGACAAAGTTGAAGCCGTTCCGTCTACCCCGCATCCCCACCACAGGCGCCGCCACCTGCTGACGGCGATTCCTGTGTTGGGCGGCAAATACTTGACAGCTTTTGTGCATTTCATTTGATTCATTTAGTGGAGAGAGAGAGAGAGAGAGAGAGAGAGAGAGAGAGAGAGAGAGAGAGAGAGAGAGAGAGAGCGTGTGTGTGTGTTAAGATTAGAACAAAAGAAAGAGCACAATAAAATAAGGGGAAGCTGCAAGAAGCCATCAGGCCTACACGTGGCGGTCCCTGTATGCAACAAACCCACCTATTTATACCTGTCACTTCCAAAGTACTCAAGATTCAAGGATAGAAAGCACTTAGACTAACACTGACACACAACACCTTTGATAGTGGAGGTATTAGCCAGGTTACATAACATCACAATAGATAACTAAAGACTCTGAGTTGATAATTACGAAGTCTAACAATAATGCACCGCGGCTTTAATAGTGGAGTTACTAGTTACTATGTTAGGTTAGATCAAGTCAAGACAACCAAAGACTGAGGGTTAAGAAGTGGTAAGACTAATTCTGATAGTTCCGCAGCTCTAACCTTGAGCGAGACAGGCTTGGTGATGCATTAAGCGGCGCAGCGAGCGATGACCTCCTTTACGAGGGAATAAAACCATCAGGCGGGACGTTTAGTGAAAACCTTCATTCCGTAAACAGTAACTCGGCGGCTGGCTGTCGGATCAGGGCGGAGGAGTCAACCTCTCGCTGTGACTGTTGTGTTCAGGCTTCGCAAGGATGTGTTAAGATGTAATAGATATATTTAGCGTATCTCTGTAATGAATATGTTTAGAGCATCCCTGTAATAGTAGTAGTAGTAGTAGTAGTAGTAGTAGTAGTAGTTAGTAGTAGTAGAAGAAAAAAAAAAACAGGAGGAGGAGCAAGACTCATTTACGTTCCTGTTTCTGATTCAAAAGTTATCATTAATTAGCCACTGTAAGAAATGTTTATGCCAGTTACGTATTAATGTTTCAGTACACGTCATGCTATTATCAATATAAAGACATGCCTTAGCAATACTAATTCAAACTCTAAGTTAACACACTGCAACGCTTCACTCTCTTACCATGAGTATTTTCCAAGGCTACAGAGATGACTACCATGTTCCCAAGAGTGTTTCTCGTGTCAGTAATGTATCTCGTTAATCTGTCACTAGTACTATATAAAACACTCTTAAAAGCCAATGTAACTTCACGACGAGTATTTTCAAAGACCACAGAGATGATTACCATGTTCCCAAGAGTTTATCGTGTCAGCAATGCAGAAATCTTGTTAATCTGTCACTCATACCATAAAACACTCTTAAAAACCCACCTAACTTCATCACGACTATTTTCAAAGGCTACAAAGATGATTAGCTGTATTATGAAGCATTTCTTCTGTTAATAGTGTGGAAATTGTGTTAATATGTCACTATAAATATAAATATAAAAAAGCTCTTATAAATTCGTCTCTGTAGAGTCCTTTGAAAGTAGTGGAGTTGTGGCGTATAAGAGTTTGGAAATATAGTCCTTAGAGGGAACATCACTGCCATTTAACAATACTCTTTTTATTAACAGTAAATAATGATATCTATCACTGCGCCTGCCACTGACATCTTCACTTCATTTTCAGACTCATGAATGATTGCAAACAATGAATAAACAATAAAGTCAAATGAAGTTTCGATCTCCACAATAATTACTACATTAAGAACATAAGAACATGAGAAATAGGGGAAGCTGCAAGAAGCGACCAGGCTTACACGTGGCAGTCCCTGTATGAAATATACCTACCTATTTCCACCTATCATCCCCATCCATAAACCCGTCTAATCTTCTCTTTAAGCTCCCTAATGTCTTAGCACTAACAACATGATTACTGAGTCCGTTCCACTCATCTACCACTCTATTTGAGAACCAATTTCTTCTTATCTCTTTGTTAAACCTAAATTTTTCAAGCTTGAACCCGTTATTTCTTGTTCCCTGGATGCTGATCCTAAGAATTTTGCTTACATTCCCCTTGTTATAACCCTTATCCCACTTAAAGACTTCTATCAGGTCCCTTCTTAACCTACGTCTCTCTAAAGAATGTAGATTTAACAGCTTCAACCTCGCCTCGTAAGGAATACTCCTCATTCCCTGTATCCTCTGTACTGATTCTAATAGACCTATATCTTTCCTGTAATGTGGGGACCAGAACAGCACTGCGTAGTCTAGATGAGGTCTGACCAGCGCTAAGTGTAACTTTAATATTACTTCCGGCCTTCTACTTTTAACACTCCTAAAAATTAATCCTAGTACCCTATTTGCCTTGTTTCTGGCTTCTATGCATTGTTTCCCTAGACGGAGTTCAGAGCTAACTATAACTCCTAAATCTTTCTCGTACCCTGTACCTACCAGAGTTTGGTTGTTTAATGTGTACCTATTGTGTGGGTTTCCTCTACCTACGCTAAGCACTTTGCATTTACTGATATTAAGCTGCATTTGCCATCTGTCCGTCCATTTATTCATCCTTTCTAAATCTCCCTACAAGGCGATGGCATCCGATTCTGGCATAATTAATCTACCTATCTTTGTGTCATCCGCAAATTTACTAACATCACTGCTAATTCCACTATCCAAGTCATTGATATATATTTTAGTTAGTATAATTTGCTGGTGTATTTATTATATTTCGTATGATAACGTTGGTATTTACAAATTAAGAAAAAAACGTACCTAACTCAAACATTAGAGCAAAGGCAATCATACTCAGAATATGACTCACTGGAAGACTTTCTTGCAATAAACAGCAACATAATATCATCAATACATTTATCACGTTAATCGAGAATAATGCTGGCGAGTGATGAGCCTGTAGCAGTGCTATCAGTCCTGGCTTCAACAGTCGTCCTCAGAAGGCCAACAAAAATAAATAAATAAATAAATAAATAAATAAATAAAATAGAATAAAATAAAATAAAGTAAAATAGAATAAGTTTCCCGACCCTCCCGGAAGTGAAAAGGTAACAGGAAAAGATTTTAACATTTCCAGTGAATGCACTAATGAATCCCAGCGACTTGCATAACAGATTCGGTGCGATGGCTGGCGGAGGCAGCGAGAACAGGCAACAAGATCCCTTCCTTGAGTCGCCTCTTTCACTGTGACACCACCATTGTGACAGAGCAGAGTTACACTCAGACTTCCCAGCTTTAAGGTGAGATAAAGAGCGTGGCAATCAATGTACGCCCTCCTGCTGGAGACACACGGCTCTGTGATGTGCCTGGCGAAGATGATACTTGTTGGCAAAGTAATACTAGTTAATTCTAGGTAATTATGAGCTTGTCTTTGTGTTGTCTCCTCTACGGTCTGGCATCTTGCTTTTTTCTAACAGTTTTTTGCCCTTGACCAAAGACATTCTTACATTAAAACCCGGAAAATCAAAGTAAAGCCTTGGACGGTAAGAAGATTGTCACAAATACTTCCTCTGTAGTGGATCGAAAGACAGCACAGGCATGATAGGACAGAAAATAAAATAAATAAATAAACAAAAAATAAATAAATAAAAAAAACGGACGAAATAAAAAATAACGTTTACATGAACCCAGAAGAAATAAGCTGAACCGAATGAACTCAGCAGGCAATTAAACGTGAAGACAAACATAGTAGTGAACACACCCAAAGCGGTCCAGGGTACGAGCAAGGCGCCTTTCCTGGTGTTCAAGGTCAGAGAGGACAGCGAGGCCTAAGACTTGTCACCAGCTCAGGAAACACGACACCTGGAGCGGCTGGTAAAGATGAAAATTTGGAGATTGAAATTCATGCATACAGAGAATGTGTGTCGTGAAGATTTCCCCTCCTCGCAAGATTCATGTAGTCGATGGAATTAGGTGAGATATGACTGCCTGAATGTGACCAGGTCGCACTCCTGATGCGGGAATACGGTGAATATGTTTGATATATTTACACTTCAACCTTCCCTCTGGTCTCCTCGATAATTCTCCTATTTGTGTCCCTCGATGCAATGATTATCACCTATAAACACCAAAATGACGCGGGTTATTTTACGTTGGATAGCAAAACGTGGCCATGATGCTACAATACGGTGAATATTCTTGGTACATAGCCAGGAACATTAGGGAACATTTAGACAAACATAACTTGATAAATCAGTCACAGCATGGCTTCACGAAGGGGAAGTCTTGCCTGACAAACTTGTTAAGTTTTTACAGTAAGGTGTACGAGGCAGTAGATAATGGTGATAGTTATGATATCTTATATCTGGACTTTAGTAAAGCATTCGACAAGGTGCCCCATCAAAGGCTCCTGAGAAAGGTTAGGGCGCACGGGATAGATGGGAAGATGTTAGGTTGGATAGGGTCATGGCTTGGTAACAGGCGACAGAGAGTGCTAATAAACGGCTCGAAATCCGAGTGGGGTCATGTCATTAGTGGGGTGCCACAGGGATCAGTATTAGGGCCATTATTATTTCTAATATATATCAATGACTTGGATAGTGGAATTAGTAGCGATGTTAGTAAATTTGCGGATGACACAAAGATAGGTAGATTAATTAGGTCAGAAGCGGATGCCATCGCCTTGCAGACAGACTTAGATAGAATGAATGAATGGACGGATAGATGGCAAATGCAATTTAATATCAATAAATGCAAAGTGCTTAGCGTAGGTAGAGGAAACCCACACAATAGGTACACATTAAACACCCAAACTCTGGTAGGTACAGGGTACGAGAAAGATTTAGGAGTTATAGTTAGCTCTGAACTCCGTCTAGGGAAACAATGCATAGAAGCCAGAAACAAGGCAAATAGGGTACTAGGATTAATTTTTAGGAGTGTTAAAAGTAGAAGGCCGGAAGTAATATTAAAGTTATACTTGGCGCTGGTCAGACCTCATCTAGACTACGCTGTGCAGTTCTGGTCCCCACATTACAGGAAAGATATAGGTCTATTAGAATCAGTACAGAGGAGAATGACTAAAAGGATACAGGGGATGAGGAGTATTCCTTACGAAGCGAGGTTGAAGCGGTTAAATTTACATTCTCTAGAGAGACGTAGGTTAAGAGGGGACCTGATAGAAGTCTTTAAGTGGTATAAGGGTTATAACAAGGGAGATGTAAGCAAAATTCTTAGGATCAGCAACCAGGGTAGAACAAGAAATAACGGGTTCAAGCTTGAAAAATTTAGGTTTAGGAAGGAGATAGGAAAAAATTGGTTCTCAAATAGAGTGGTAGATGAGTGGAACGGACTCAGTAATCATGTAGTTAGTGTTAGGACACTAGAGAGCTTTAAGAGAAGATTAGACAAGTTTATGGATGGGGATAACAGATGGAAATAGGTAGGAGTGTTTCATACAGGGACTGCCACGTGTAAGCCTGGTCGCTTCTTGCAGCTTCCCTTATTTCTTATGTTCTTATGTTCTTATGTACATTCAACCTTCCCTCTCGTCTTCTCTATAATTCTTCTACAGTAACACTTCAATGTCATAATTATCACCTATAAACGCCAAACAGGTGCGGGTTACTTTACGATAAAAAGCAAAACGCTGCTATGATACTGGAACACTGTGAAAATTCTTCAATCTTCATTCTTTCTTTCTCGATAAAACTCTCGCCCTTCGCTGCCACAACTGTTACCTGTAAACAACGAGCGGATTACTTTACGCTGGAAAGTAAAATAAGTGACCATCGTGAGCATTATGACAAACACTCATCTTCGTTCCTGGAGAAGGTAAGATAAGAGAGCGAGTGAGGAGGTAATTCATAGAAAGAGTGAGACAAAAATGACATACATTGAACTGCCATAAAGAAAGAAAGTAAATAGTGAATGTTGTCTTTACCTGTGCATAGATAAGGTAAGAAAATAAAGAGAAAGGGCTGCATTCACCTGTGCACAGAGAAACTAAGAAGGAAAGAGTGGCAGCTCAGTTCATCTGCGCCCTGAGTAAGTATGAGAAGTAATGAGAAATACATTCACCTCTGTAAATAGAAACAAAGTAATGACGTAATAGAGAAAGCAAGAAAAAGACTGGCCCTGCATTTATTTGCCTCTTTGTAGAGAAAATTACAGAGGAAAAAAATTACAGCCATAAGGAAACCACGAAGAAAAATAGAGGAAAAAGAATGAGAACCTAATTAACAAACGCATCGGCAAAATGAGACGAAAAACACTTCAAAGGAGCATTTAGAAACCATTATTTTGATTAGGTGGAAGAAGAAGAGACTTGAGAGGTAACAAATGGCGGGTCACAGGGTGCAAACTCCGTCAAATTTCCTTCTTGCCGCCTAAACCATCACAGGGGAAGTGGGAGAAAGTACCATCGCCTCTGAGTGTTGGAGTGAGGCAACCTTCAGGCCAAAGACACTTCCGCCATTTTCCACGTGAGATTTCCTGACGTGTTTTTTAAGTCAATCTCTGTGATATTTGTAGTGTGTGTGTGTGTGTGTGTGTGTGTGTGTGTGTGTGTGTGTGTGTGTGTGTGTGTGTGTGTGTGTGTGTGTGTGTGTGTGTGTGTGTGTGTGTGTGTGTGTGTGTGCTAGAGAGAGAGAGAGAGAGAGAGAGAGAGAGAGAGAGAGAGAGAGAGAGAGAGAGAGAGAGAGAGAGAGAGAGAGAGAGAGAGAGAAATAACCATATAGGGACGGTAAAATAAACAGACATCCAGACATAAAGACAGATATACATAGATACATATATACATACATACAAACAAACAGACAGACAGACAGACAGACAGAAAGGAAGAAAGAAAAAACAGAAAGACGAACAAGAAGACAGCCACAAGCAGCCTGTAAGGAGCAGGTCTGGGCAGCTTTCCAGCATCACTAAGAAAAAGGAGGGAAGCTTTAACAATAAGAGGATAAACACGTCCGTCGCCTTTCACCAGAACATTAAGTACCAGCCGTGCTCCTCCTCGCCGCGTAGTTCCCGCCACCACATTCTCTGCGCGACAACAAAACCGTGGAAGCTGCACTGACAAGGCTGACAATGATCACAATTTTGTCTCTGGAAATAATTTGTGTTGTGTTGCGCCGTGTGGATTTTTGGCTGTTGTATAGATTTGTATGTGCTGTATATTGTTGCTACTTTTACGCATCTCAGTGCTTCGTGGGCCATCCCGCATGAACGGTTTCCTGTGTCTACCACATATATACTTACAAAGTGTGCAAGTTCTTCCAGCTGTCCGAGAACATCAAGTGGTGCCCAGTATAGTGTAACTCTCTCCCAGCTCAGCCATCTTAACCAAGTCCATTCTCAAACGATTCAGCCTTCACTAGTTTTAATCTCTATCATGAAAATTACCGGGCGGTTTCGATGTTATTTTCATTATTTTTGTGATAGTGTAACAAGAACTCTTCGTCATCATTTGGAAAACACTCGTGAGAAAGATTATTTTTCTCTCCCTTTGACGCTTCGAAAGTTTATGAGATTCCACAGCTTTTGAAAACACGAGCCTTGGTTTTCTCCACACGACCGAACCACGAAACACTTTTGCGACGCCGAACTTCAGTCATTCCTGCAAACTGTTGTTGACGCACAAACCAAGAAACAAAAATAGAGAGGTTGAGAAAAACACACACACACACACACACACACACACACACACACAAAACAATGAAACACAAGAGACAAGACACAAGCAAGAAAAAAAAAACAAGGACGAGGGAAATAGAAAAAAGAGACACAGGAGAAGGAAAGAATGTACGAACGAGAAAAAAAAAAGAGACAAAGGAGATAAACAATAGAAACACGACGCATGAGAGAAAGAAAAAGACAAGGAAAAAAGGAACAAGGAAAAGGAAAGGAAGAAGCAACGGAAGTGAAAAATAGGAACACGAGACAAAAGTGAAGGAAAAGACGAGGAAAGAGGAAACGAAATAAATAAATAAAAAGAACGAGGAAATAAACAGGAAAATGTCAACACAATGTGATTATAATTTTCCACGTACAAGAAAGTATCAGTGGTTGTTGTTGTTTATCCTCTTACTAATTATTAATTCCTCTTACTACTATCGCGCTCCACGGCGGGGATGAGATGTGGCAATCACGATCATGCGAGAAACGCGAGGCCCACCTTGGCCAGACATGAGTGTTCGGTTGTGTCATCCAAACACTCAGGTAGACCGATTCCTTAGAGGTGACCAGACGCCGCGGGGTCATCTGTAATCTACACAAAAAATCCATTGTCTGCAAACTCTCTATAGGTACTGATTAGGAAGAAGAAGCCAACAAGAATTTAACTATTCCTTACCAGCGTCATCCTTCTTCTTACGCCACATTAAATACAAATATAAGTTCTCTTTGTTTAATTTTAATGCTGCTTGCTAAGAATATTAAACTTTTAAAATATCAACAGATTTTCTCAAAGCATCTACCCACAGACACATCCTGAGCACAGAACACGGAATGCTCCTCAGACGTTGTTAACCTCAATGCAGCTTGATTGAGACTGCTACTTATAAGATATCAATAGATCTTCTCAATGCATCTATCCCCACGCCAGTCCTGGGAGCTGACAATGGAATACTCCTCAGACTGGAGCACGTCCTTGGTGGTGAATGCTGAAGGCGACCCTTGAGCCAGATGATCAAGGCTTTTGCTGCCAGAGCTTAACATGCCCTTCCTTTGAACCATCTGACCGAGTCAGCGGCTTAATGCCGTCTGTTTTCACAGTGTATATAATACCTAACAACAGCGGAGCTCGAAATAGAAGGGTGGGCTAAAGCAAAAAAATTGGTGGTGACCTAAAATTAGTCCTGTATTCTGATCCCGAAAATAGCAGCTTAGGGTTTTTTCCGCAATTTTCATTCCTCTAATATACTATAAAGTACAAAAAAATGATAAATAAAAAGATATCAATTCTCAAGTTTTGCAAGGAGGTTGTAAGAGCACCAGGGGACTTTGGCCTCAAGGAAAATGAAACACACAAAAAGGGAGTGCGACATGCCGGCTGCATACCACTGCAAATCTCCGCACTCCTTTCCGACAGGCAACTTGATCTAGACAGCTACAGACCAGACGGCAACACTCAGAAAACACTCCAACGCCAAATGCGGCTTGTCACCACCACACACTTCCGCTGTCTCACAAAATCATCTCCCTCAGCGACTTAATTGATGCGCCTCGTCCACACATGTCCGGGACACGCCCCACCCAGCTCGTGTGAAATGACTAAAGAGTAATAGTTGGGAATGAACGGCAGCACCCACTCACTTCCTGCACACTATTTCACAAGCGCGATAAGACTGACCACTGATTCCTCACCACCAGATGTTTGAGACGCAGTCATGCATTCCTGATTTTTTTCTTCTCTCTCTCTCTTTTAAGGATTATTTTCAGAGGCTACTGAGAATATTAGCTTTTTTTTCTGTTCTGTTGATGGTGTACAGCTCTTGTTCACCAATGACAATGATCCGGAAGACATCTCTTGTAACTCTATCGGTTTCCGCTAAAGTCAATTAAAAGCAGGTGAAACAAGACGCCGAGACGAGGGCGCGACCACACAAAACCCGCCAAGGAAGACGCGGCATTCCAGCTTTTTCTTGGCCCATTCCACCAAGGCAGTAATTACAAACATTAACTGAACCCACCAAACTCATGAACATTTATCATTTGCGTGAAGGAAATTACAGAGACCCCACGGAAGAAGAAGGCAGGTTTCCATCCCCGCGGCTGCGTCCCTCACGCCAGCGAAGCATCATGATTACTGCACATGCTCAAATAAATAAATAAATAAATAAATAAATAAAAAATAGCTTCACATTGTATCTTGGGTAATTCCTGCGCTTTCCTTCCTTGGCTTCTGAGCATGTTGCCTAGATAAGTCATTAATATTTTCGTTTGGAATAATTTCGCTACCTTCTGGCGTTCATTTACCAAAACCTTTAATTGTGGGTGCGCAGTAAAGGTACTGCATTATACTTTATTTATATATATCCACCTAAAGATACTTTATCTATATATCCACCTAAGCTTCCTTCACATATTGCTCACTTCACGCTAAGGTTGCAGCTCAAGTAATCTCGTTTCGGTAATACGCGTCAAGTATGAAGAGGGGAGCATAACGCGCGTATATTGTATGCAGCTCAAGTAATCTCGTTTCGGTAATACGCGTCAAGTATGAAGAGGGGAGCATAACGCGCGTATATTGTATTTCATTAGTAGTTTAATAGCGGGATTCAAAACCATCTTGCACTCCGCTCGTATTGAGGTCAAGCAGCGTACTTACATCAGCATCATCATCATCAGTAGCAGTAGTTATAATAGTAGTAGTAGTAGTAGTAGTAGTAGTAGTAGTAGTAGTAGTAGTAGTAGTAGACAAAGACAAAGACATAGCGAGAAATGACCTCACAGAGTGGCACATGTCAGCAATAGACTCAGTAATCGAGTCATTAGTACCGGATTAGTAAGGAGCTTTTAAAGAAAACTGGACGTATTTATGGAACGTCACGATAGGCAGGCACAGGTATTTGTGTTTTATACAGGATTTACCACATGAACACCCAGTAGTATTCTTTGCACCTCCCTTACGTCCCTATGCTCTTGAAAAATAGCTCTTACGAGAAACTAAACCTTTTAAAAGCACATCTAGAAAAAAAAAAGTAGCAGTGAAAAGTCAAGGCAAGTTACAATATAATTCCAGTGCTTTGCGAGTCTGTCTCAACACAAACACATTATCGATCAGCTCACTCTGCCATTAACACAGATCGTGCGCCCCACTTCCCCTGATCGCTTTGAAAACTCTCCTTCACTCTTTTCCTTTCCTGCACCACACAACGTTTCTACACCACTTGCTTTTGTGCTAATGTACAAATTCACTGAGTCCATTATCAGTATTGTACCCTAATTGTTTGTGTGTGTGTGTGTGTGTGTGTGTGTGTGTGTGTGTGTGTGTGATTTGTGTCGTACATAATAAATTGTTTCTCCTTTTTTTTTTTTTGCTGATTGGAAAAAAAAAAAAAAAACCGGTGAATTACCCATTATTCGATATTAAACTAAAGAAAAAATTACACTGAGAGTCTTAATAAATAATTCGCTTAAATCCTTTGTTTATAACTCTCTCTCTCTCTCTCTCTCTCTCTCTCTCTCTCTCTCTCTCTCTCTCTCTCTCTCTCTCTCTCTCTCTCTCTCTCGTCGTGTATAGATTTTTTCCTGTTCTTATTCTTTAGTATCTTCTATTCATGGTAACCCTTTTACTTCCAGCACGTGGTAACGCTCAGCACAAAAGCATCATTCATGCATTCCCTCTCCCTTCCCACTCACTCACTTCACTCAAACAACAACCAGCAAAAGTCACGGACATGCTGAGCTTCGACTAATTATTCCGACCTCTCGCTTCCTGGAAAGTAAATCTACAGTGTGAATTTTTTGGTAACAAGCTTTTCTCTTTGCTCTTAATTCTCAATGAGTGTTTTGCTCCTCGCCTGCCCATGACCTTGTAATGAATGCAGGTGAGGCAGGTATGTTTACTGCTGATTGATATCTGCGTGGAAATGAAATCCACCTGAGAATCGGGTGACTTCAATTTTCAGAGCTATTAATCAAGATAGGATAAGAAATAGCGGGTTAAAGCTTCATGGAGAGAGAGAGAGAGAGAGAGAGAGAGAGAGAGAGAGAGAGAGAGAGAGAGAGTCTGATAAGTTCCTGGGA
>NW_026973681.1:162500-192500 GCF_035594125.1 Scylla paramamosain | reverse complement strand
TAGTAGTAGTAGTAGTCGCACCACCATCACCACCACCACCACCAGCACCGCCACCACCAGTAACAGCAGAATTAGCAGTAAAAGTCAGATCATATCATGTTAACTTATACCAATATCAAGTTGAGTCCCACGAGACCAGGATAGGAGAACAATATATCGTAAAGCGCAGTAAAAGAAAGTCAATATTGTAAGGCACAGAACAGGGAGGGCAGTGTACCGTGAGGCGCATTACTAAGGCCAGTATATTGTGAGGCACATTACTAAGAGGAGCTGTGTATTATAAGGCACAGTACAAGAACGGCAGTATATTGTAAGGCACAGTACAGGGAGGGCAGTGAGAGGCGAGGCGTAGTACTCACTGACGAGCGGTGTCTTCTCAGTGGGCGGCAGGGACTCTGATGGTCATGAGGAAGACAGTCATGGAGAGCAGCGCCGAGATGCCCTGAGTCACCTTCTCCCCGGATTCGCTCGGCACGTGGAACACCAAAAGGGCTGCAGAGAACAGAGGGAAGGTACATGTAGGTCAACAGTGAAGTTGATGGAGATGTTTAAGTGGCATAAGGTAGATGGCAACCAGAGGAAAGGTGTACATAGGTTAAAAGTGGTGATGATGGAGGTATTCAAGTGCCATAAGGGATATAACAAGGTGACAAACAAAATATTCAGGGTTAGTAATCAGGAGAGGTAGGTTTTCTACAGGGACTGCCACTTGTAGGCCTCATCACTTCATGCACCAACCCATATTTTGTCGTGTTATGTTCCTGTGGTTCTGATGGAGGTGTGCAAGTGGCATAAGGGAGACAACACGGTGATGTAGACAAGATTCTATATGGTCAATAATCAGGATGGGGCTAGAAGATGCTATAATTTTCTCAAGGAGTGACGAGGCTGGACCAAATCTTGAAGGAATACATCAGCAGGAGACATTTCCTCGTCTGTTTGAGAACTATTCCTAACTACCTAACTAAGAAATCAACAAATTCTAACAATCTAATTGAGAAATGAACTAACTCTAACAAGCTAAGAAATCAATTAATTCCAACGAGGTAACTAAGAAATAAACAAATTCTAACAAGCTGACTAACAAATCAATGAATTCCAACAAGATAAACTAATTCTAACAAGCTAATTAAGAACTCCAGCTTATCCTAACAAACTACCTAAGATATAAAATAATTCTAAAAAAAAAAACTAACCTAGAAAATTAATCTGTTTCCACGCCAGACAAGTTCCTCCCCCGCTGTTAGAGGAAGGGGAGGAGGTAATCCATCCACCACGCCCCTCTGGGTCAGGGCGTCTCGGCAATACTGGCGGGGTGCAAGGTCACAACTCCTTGGCTTACGTCCAAATTGTCTTCACCAAGCCGGAGATTCGAACCCCAGACCCTAGTATTGTGTGTCGGGCGCGCTAACCACTGCACCACCAATCCTCTTAGGCCTCTAAATCTTTGACTGCTAATAACAAAGTAACGTTGGTGGGCAATTCTACTAAGCGAAAATTAAACCGAGTAGAGTATAATGTTTTACTATTTGTGTTGCAGATAACGAGTGTCACAAACATACTGCTCCGGGGAAGTAATCAGAACAGGGCGAGAAATAATAGATTTAAGCTTGATAAAGTTTGGTTTTTGAAAAAGATACGCAGAAATTAATTTTCAAGGACAGTAATCAGTAACGGATGAATGGAATATAACAAGAGTGACAAACAAAATCCTTAGGGTCAATAATTAGGACAGGAAGATAAATAGTGTGTTCAAGCTTCATGCAGGTACATTTGAAAGAGATAAGAAGGCACTGGATCTCAACAACAATGGTGGATGACTGTAATGGACTCAGTAATCAGGTTGTTAAGGTTGAAAGAAAACCACACAGATTTATGGATGAGGGTGACAGGTGGATGCAGGTAAGAATGTTTTATACAGAGACTGCCACTTGTAAAACTGATGATTTCTTGCAGCTTCTCTTATTTCCTTATGTTGGTAAGTTGTCTTTCCTTGAGTGTTGGCTTTGCACGTTATACACAGGGACGCTTAAGTAAACGCTAAAACTCCATCGCCTCTGTTGAATCTTTTTTTTTTTTTTAACTAATGCAAAGTTGTACACGAGTATTTTACTGAACTTTAAAGAAACCACAGCAATCCTACTTCATGAACATAATAACATAGGGATTAATAATAAAAACAGGTAGACAAAAAAAATAAAGAAATGAAAGAAACGTAAAATAAGACAAAAATAAATACAAGAAAACAATCAGTAATACAAAAGAATAACAAAAAATCAACACAATAAAAGGAAAATAGAACACAGAAGACAATTAAGAAAAAAAATTAGCACAAACTACAAACAAATATATAAACCACACGGAAAAAAAAAAAAAAGCAATACAAGGGAATACGCAAGGAACGCAGAGGAAGAGTACAAGGGAAAGACTGCCAGCGAGGAACACTTTGTCCTTAAAGAGGCAATTTGTGGCCACCGCAGGAACCACACGATCTCATCTACACGTCATGGAAGCCAGGCAGGAGGAGGAGGAGGAGGAGGAGGAAGAGGGGGGACTTGTACGTAGAAGAGATCAGGAAACGATGAGAAACGAGGTCATTGAGCACAAGGAGGAGGAGGAGGAGGAGGAGGAGGAGGGTTGCGTAGGATGATAGGAAACCCCAGAGGTGAATGAGAAAGAGAAGGAGGAGGAGGAGGAGGAGGAGGAGGAGGAGGAGGAGGAGGAGAAAGAGGAGAACACAACAAGTAAAAAACAGAAGGACTAAAAAGTTAACACTTTTCTAAAAATCAATCTCTCTCTCTCTCTCTCTCTCTCTCTCTCTCTCTCTCTCTCTCTCTCTCTCTCTCTCTCTCTCTCTCTCTCTCTCTCTCTCTCTCTCTCTCTCTCTCTCTCTCTCTCTCTCTCTCTCTCTATCTATCTATCTGTCTATCTATCTATCTATCTATCTCTCTCTCTATCTCTCTCTCTCTGGAAATAAGCCAGAGCATGAAGTGTGTGTGTGTGTGTGTGTGTGTGTGTGTGTGTGTGTGTGTGTGTGTGTGTGTGTGTGTGTGTGTGTGTGTGTGTGTGTGTGTGTGCGTGTGTGATGAGTCATTCCACTTAACAAGGACTGTCAGAGAACACGGAGGGATCACTGTTTTTACTAAAAATCATATGAAAGCAGAACCACTAATGCTATATTCTTTCATTAATGAAAACATTGAAATCTGCACTTCTAAGCTAGAATTAGGGAACACTAAATATATCATTTCTGTAATTTACAGGCCCAACAGCAAACACATAGCTGTCAATGAATTTACTAACTTCATGAATGAGTTATTAAATAACGACATATTCAGACATAATAAATCAATCATTATAGGTGACTTCAACATTAACTTACTAGAACACTCATCTCACCTCCCTACCAATTTGTTTCTGAATTCCTTACAATCACTTAATTTTTTTCCCTCATATATCCAGACCTACAAGATTTCCTGATAGTTCTGCCCTTGGCCAACCTTCACTGCTAGATCACATCTGGACTAATTTCCTACCTCGCTCTCTATCAGGTATCATTCACTTTTCAATATCAGATCACCTTCCTATATTCATAAATATCAACATTGAAGCCTTTCCAAATACTAAACATAAGATAACATACAGAGTTATTAATGCCAATAATAATAACAAATTTACTAGTGAATTAGAAGGCATAAACTGGGAAGAACTACTTGTCCTGCCAAATACAAATGAAAATTTTAACCTTTTCCACAATATAGTTAATGAATGCTACAATATATGCTTTCCTATCAAAACCAAATTTATAACAGCTAAAAGACTTCGTAATGCATGGTTATCTAGTGGAATACTTAACTCAATCAAACATAAATGTAAATTATTTAAAATGTATAAATTAGGAATAGTTTCACATCACATTTTTAAACAGTACAGAAATCAGCTCACTCAAGTTGTTCGATCTGCCAAAACTAACTATTATCGCCAAATCTTCATAAACTTTAAAAATAATATTAAGAAAATTTGGCAAGCAATAAATGAACTAAAAGGTAACTTTCAAAATAAAGACACAATCAAGACATTGCAATATGATAATAAAGTACTAAGTGATCCTTTAGACATCTCACATGCCTTCAGTAATTATTTTTCTAAAATGGCACCTGATCTGGAGAGCAAACTTCCTCACTCAAATAAAAATCCATTAGATTACCTCAAAGAAAATTATCCAAATTCCATGGTAGTTCCCATTATCACTACATATGAAATGAATTCAGTAATTAAGTCTCTTAAAAACAAAACCTCTGATATAAATGATATATCGGCTACCATCATCAAAAGTAACTCTAATCTTTTATCAATCCCTTTAACAATACTTTTTAATCAGTCTGTAACAAATGGAATTTTCCCTGACAAGTTGAAAACTGCAAAAATTACCCCCATTTATAAATCTGCCCCTCATGATGACCCCAAAAATTATAGAACAATTTCTCAACTTACAATATTTTCCAAAATATTTGAGACATTAATGAAAAAACATTTAATTAATTACTTAGAACACAAAAAATATTCTTAATCCTTCGCAGTATGGTTTTAGACAAAATTGTAGCACTTTTAAAGCATTGAATAAATTTTCTAATGACATATTTACAGCTATTGACAAGAAGTTTTCTGTTTTATCAGTATTCATTGATTTTGCTAAGGCATTTGACACAATAAACCATAAAGTTCTCCTTAGTAAAATGCACCACTATGGAATTCGCGGCCCTATTTTTTCATGGTTTACAGATTACTTAACAAACAGGCGTCAATACACTTCCTTTAGTTATGCAAAATCATCTTCAACCTTAATTACTCTCGGTGTACCACAAGGTAGTGTGCTTGGACCTCTATTATTTCTCCTCTACATCAATGATATTTCTGATATTTTTTCTGACTCTAAAAGCATTTTATTTGCCGATGATATGACAGTTTATCTAATAGGAACAGATCCGAATCAACTTGTTTTTAGTGCTAACAATGAACTTAAAAAATTATATCAATGGTGCCTTTGCAATAGGCTCACAATAAACACTGACAAAACTTACTTTATGCTATTCACTGGTAAAACTATGCTGGATTTACCTAATGTACGAATAAATAACAGAATAATTACTAAAATCGATAAATTCAAGTTCCTTGGTGTTACTTATGATAGCTCTTTAAATTTTAAGTACCATATAGATAATATTACACTAAAAATATCGAGACATATTGCATTACTTTATCAAATCAGAGATTTTATGCCACCGTATGTCCTAAAATCCATCTACTTTGCTCACATTCACACATTGCTAACATACTGTAACCCTATTTGGTCCACTACTTACCCTACATTCCTAACTCCTTTAAAATTACAGCTCAAGAAAGTTGTCAGAATTATAACTAACAGCACCTACCTTGAACACACTGACCCTCTTTTCAAACAGACCAAACTTTTAAAACTTAATGATATAACAAAGCTTGCTATAGCCACACACATGTATAACAATAAACATTATATTCACAGCATTCTTCCATCACATGATTATAGTACGCGCCACCGTGATCATCTTACTTTACCAATACACCGCCTTTCTAAGTTTCAGCATTCAACTAATTATCTAGGACCTGTTATATGGAATACTATTCCTCGCAAAATTCAAGAAGCATCATCTCTCAATGCATTTAAAACAATGCTAAAAAAACATATCTTGTCTAGCTACTAATTTATGTTCTGCGAAATCATATGTACCAAGTGTTGTTCTAATTTTACTATTGATGATTTGTAAAATATACATTGTGTCAGTTAGTTGTGATTGTTATTATTATTATTATTATTATTATTATTATTATTATTACTATTACTATTATTATCATTATAATTTTTATTGTTACTATTGATTATATTAGTTATTATTTGTTATGATCATTATTATTATCTATACTATTGCTATTATTATCAATAATATTAATATTATTAGTCATTATTATTATTATTATTATTATTATTATTATTATTATTATTATTATTATTATTATTATTATGACTATTATCATTACTATTATTATTATTGTTATCATTTCTATTTTCATTATGATTATTACCATTAATATTATTAGTATTACAATTATTATTATTATTATTATTATTTTATTTTATTTTATTTTTTTATTATTATTATTATTATTATTATTATTATTTTAATTATTTTAATTATTTAAATTAACTTCGGAAAAAACATTTCGTTCGTTGTAGCTAACGTTTTAGTTACTATTATTATAAAAATCATTCTTATTCCACCAGTCAGTATAATCTATTTATACTCTGATAAGTACTTGCCTGAAAAATTCTACTTTATATAGGCTAGTTTGGTTTAACTGTAAAGATTTGATATACTCATATATACCAGTATGTAAAATGACTTGGCCATAAATAAATGTTTCAAATGTTTCAAATGTCTCTCTCTCTCTCTCTCTCTCTCTCTCTCTCTCTCTCTCTCTCTCTCTCTCTCTCTCTCTCTGCAGTGTAAATCGTCTAACTTCCCGCCTCCCATAACTTCCATTCCGTTGAGTCTGAAGGCCAGTTCGCTCAGGTCAGGAAACGAGGTCAGGTCATGTGTTTGATGACCACCCACTGTTCTTAACCCTGTTCCCCTCACCCTTGCACCGCCTCACCCCCGCACGCCTCACATTGGCCGCCTCACTCTGCATGCTTCGTTCATCTAGAGGCAGAGTGCAGCGGTGATGCCAAAACGTGTCCCTCTGGTGTGAAAAGGGAATAAGTACAAGTGTGCATCCGTGAGAAAGAAGCGCTTGTGCCGTGGTGAATGGATACCCCAGAGGAGAGATGAATGGTGGAGGAGTGGAAGACACAATAGTCAGCTTGTTAATGCTGAGTCATTAGGCATCTTTACATTATTACACATATTGATGGATGGGGACGGTAAGTGACAGCCATGTGTAGGCCTGGTGGCTTCCTGCAGTTTCCCTTATGTGTGGCAGTTCAGATTAATTTCCTCTTTGCGGAGTGATGTCAGTGATGGCGGACTCACAGTACGGGGTTTACAATCACTTGGTACTGAAGCAGAAAAAAACTCAGGTGATAAGAGCCTCGAGTCAGGCGATTATCAGGACAGATGTGTCACAGATCATCAAGGCCTCACTCACTCAGGATGTTTGGGCCACAGCTCACTTCGTAACATTGTAACATTTACTGAAATACAATGCGTGACTCGCAATCTGTTGTTGTTTTCTGTTAAAAAAAAACAGGGAATCCGAGAGTTGGTGACATGCTGGACGAAGGAAATGGCTTCTTTTCTTGGTCCGAGCTCAATTTCAGGCCTAGCCATGCTCGTGAACACTGAGTCGGGTTATCCTGGATGTGGTTCAGTTTCATGTTCAGCAAATCTTGAGCAAGAAGTGTGATTTCATAAAATGTCTGGAAACAAACTGAATTATCATTTGAAGTGTGTGGCTCGCGCCCGCAACGCTGCAGGAGGCTCCATCCCGCCTGCGGCTCAGCGTGCGGCAGCCCCGCCGAGGCTGCTTGCCGTGGTGCCCTAAGAATTCACTTAGGGCCCTTGATTCACTCTTGGCCTTGATATTTTGCATGTATGGCTGCATCGTATATTCCTGACATCCTTATGTTTGGCCTCAATGGCCTCCTCAGATGCCTGCCCTATTGGAATGTTCAAAGCCTCGATTACACTTGAGCCATGCATCAGCATCTTGTGTACTGAGGCTGGCATATAATACCAGTTGTAGAGGGTCACACAGAGCTGTGCTGTGTCCTCAGCATTTTTTTTTTTTTTTTTTTTTTTTTTTTATGTAGGAGGGACACCGGCCAAGGGCAATAAAAATCCAATAAAAAAAATGCCCACTGAAATGCCAGTCCCATAAAAGGGTCAAAGCAGTGGTCAAAAATTGGTGGATAAGTGTCTTGAAACCTCCCTCTTGAAGGAATTCAAGTCATAGGAAGGTGGAAATACAGAAGTAGGCAGAGAGTTCCAGAGTTTACCAGAGAAAGGGATGAATGATTGAGAATACTGGTTAACTCTTGCGTTAGAGAGGTGGACAGAATAGGGGTGAGAGAAAGAAGAAAGTCTTGTGCAGCGAGGCCGCGGAAGGAGGGGAGGCATGCAGTTAGCAAGATCAGAAGAGCAGTTGGCATGAAAATAGCGGTAGAAGACAGCTAGATATGCAACATTGCGGTGGTGAGAGAGAGGCTGAAGACAGTCAGTTAGAGGAGAGGAGTTGATGAGACGAAAAGCATTTGATTCCACCCTGTCTAGAAGAGCAGTATGAGTGGAACACCCCCCAGACATGTGAAGCATACTCCATACATGGACGGATAAGGCCCTTGTACAGAGTTAGCAGCTGGGGGGGTGAGAAAAACTGGCGGAGACGTCTCAGAACACCTAACTTCATAGAAGCTGTTTTAGCTAGAGATGAGATGTGAAGTTTCCAGTTCAGATTATAAGTAAAGGACAGACCGAGGATGTTCAGTGTAGAAGAGGGGGACAGTTGAGTATCATTGAAGAAGAGGGGATAGTTGTCTGGAAGGTTGTGTCGAGTTGATAGATGAAGGAATTGAGTTTTTGAGGCATTGAACAATACCAAGTTTGCTCTGCCCCAGTCAGAAATTTTAGAAAGATCAGAAGTCAGGCGTTCTGTGGCTTCCCTGCGTGATATGTTTACCTCCTGAAGGGTTGGACGTCTATGAAAAGACGTGGAAAAGTGCAGGGTGGTATCATCAGCATAGGAGTGGATAGGACAAGAAGTTTGGTTTAGAAGATCATTAATGAATAATAAGAAGAGAGTGGGTGACAGGACAGAACCCTGAGGAACACCACTGTTAATAGATTTAGGAGAAGAACAGTGACCGTCTACCACAGCAGCAATAGAACGGTCAGAAAGGAAACTTGAGATGAAGTTACAGAGAGAAGGATAGAAACCGTAGGAGGGTAGTTTGGAAATCAAAGCTTTGTGCCAGACTCTATCAAAGGCTTTTGATATATCCAAGGCAACAGCAAAAGTTTCACCAAAGTCTCTAAAAGAGGATGACCAAGACTCAGTAAGGAAAGCCAGAAGATCACCAGTAGAGCGGCCTTGACGAAACCCATACTGGCGATCAGATAGAAGGTTGTGAAGTGATAGATGTTTAAGAATCTTCCTGTTGAGGATAGATTCAAAAACTTTAGATAAGCAGGAAATTAAAGCAATAGGACGGTAGTTTGAGGGATTAGAACGGTCACCCTTTTTAGGAACAGGTTGAATGTAGTGAGGAAAAGAAGATGAGGTTTAGAAGAGGAGAGGTGGTGTTCTACAGATTGAAAATTAGATCTTAGACCGCGAATGTTGCAGAAGTTAATGAATAAAAAGTTGAGGGGGGTGTCAAGACACTTAGGGTCGTCGACGGAAGCATACTTCCTGTAGGCTTCAATGTCGATGTCATAACCCGAATTCAAAGCAAACAGAATAACTGACAATCGATGGATAAGTTGTTCGTCCACTTTTGTAATAGCTGAAGCTTTTGAAGGCTCACTAAAGAACCTTCTTGCACTATTTCCATTATTTGTGTTGCCACTACCTTGTGCAGGCAAGTCCACATTAATTCCAAGTGTTTCTTTTAGTTCCCTCTGAATTCTTTTCTTTTCTTTACAGTATTTTTTGGTAGCTCTCCCTTTACACAGCATGTTTTTACCTGCACACGGTAGCCAATATGCAAAACACATTCCAGGGTATTTATTAGTCAATGCAAAGGAGATATACCAAATTCTAAATGTTCTGTTGATGTTACTTTCTCTTTTATTACAGTTAAATTATTCATTCCAAAGGGTTTTTGTGACAGGTTGACATAAATAACAAGTGGAAGATGCAGTGGTGGTTAGTGCCTGGCATACTTTTCCATCGGCCATGGTCAGAATCAGTTTGTGGTATACAGTATTACCCCTTCCTTCACTTGGTATCAGGTTGTGTATTTCATTTTTAATGAATTCATGTTCAGATGGAATAAGATGTGGAGTTTCCTTGATGAATTGCAATGTAAGTGGGCGGCAATAAACAGATAAACATGGGGCAGGGTTTTGCCAGACTGTCATCTTGCTTCTTTTCTCAAGTAACTTAAGGGGGCATAGGAAAGTTGCAAACATGTTGGTTTCACTCATATCACTATTTGTATTGCCATATTTCATGGCATAGAGGGAATGATTTCCATTGCCATCAAAACCATATTTACTGAGGAGTTCAAAAGAGAGTGGCATGGTATGTGCTAACTGTGATCTGATTAGGTCAACAACCATTTTCTGAGAAAGCAGTAGACTTGAGGCAGTTTTATCAAGCAAGTTTTGGAGAGGGACTTCTGCTTTAAAATCACAGATGTTAATGCCCGGGGGATAACAAGTCTTTGTAGCTTCTACCACACTTTTGTAGGATGGATAAAGTGTACAGTTTCTTTCCTTATGGATGGTTCTTTAATAATTGTAAGTACTTTTGCTCATGTTTGTATTGAGCATTATGGAAAGTGCCTCGTGTGGAGTCAGAGGAATTTCAGTTTTGTTCACCAATTTCTTTATCATTTTTGTTTACCTAGTAGGGGTACTTAATGCTGCTCCTTACAAATCTTCGCAGCATGATTTTTCCCAGAATTCCTAAGTTTCATCTGAGCTGCAAAGACAAGCTCTTCTGCTGAATATTTCTTCTTCTGTTTTTCTTGGCTTTGTTCTTTCACTAGCAGTTTTGAAGTCTGCAGATGATCGACCTGCTTCACTGGTGTTTGAGATCTCATGTTGTGTACTGTCCTCAATTTCCTGTAATTTTAATTCCTTTGAGAGCCTTTTGGAACCTGGCATTGATGTAATTTGCCTTTCTCCATCGTGTCTGGAAGTCATTTTTAAAGATTGAAATTGCTGCAGGTGTCAGTGTCGGTGTGTGGTGATGCAATATCTCATGTTCTGATATTACATTAGAAATAACTTGTTCAAATGAGTGGCAGTCTCTACGTGATATATACTTGTCTAATAGAACACTTCTAGCAATCCCTGTCATCTGAAATTAAAGAAACAATACATCTATATTTGTTTGTGTTTGTAGTAAAGTCATATTAAGCAAGTTACTGCTGAATATGCACGATTTCCTTTTGATTATTAGGGCTAACGATTTTATTCATTTTGTTATATTTGCGTGACGGCTTAACAGTTTCTTCTACTTTTTTTTCACCAAAATTTGCATTATATATTATTATATGCACACTTGGACGTTCTCTGTATATTCATAATATAAGTGCAGAAATGGTAGGTCTAACCTTGAACTAATGAAGGCTTTATCAGGTTGTTTAAACACTGGGCGGTGTGTGCGGTGCTGTTATACAAGACTGAGAGAACTTGCGCGCGCCCCTCCCTCCCAGTCTCCTTCTCGCGCGAAATTCGAGTGCTGTTGTAGATAAACTCTCTTATTATTAATGGTGGACGTATATGGAGCCCTTTTCTTTACAGACATGTTTATTTACGAGTATGTATACTCTTCCAAACTAATTGGGTATCGGCATCCGATATGACCCGATCTTACCATACAGGCGTTTCACTAAAAGTCTATTATAAAACCCAATATTAAATACGTTTTCCTTATATCTGTATTATCACATTAAAAAAGAATAATAACCATTTATTTACAGCGATTTTTGTTTGTTACATGTAAAAAATAAAAAAAATATAATGATTTTCTCTTTTCCTGAACATCATTATATGCTCTGTAAAATCATCATGGAATGGTTTATGCCGGAAATAACCACGGTGTTCCGACATCCTACTTCATAACTTTCGCTGGACCATTGTAAATTAGTAAACTGTAATCTATTTTGGCCAGAAATTTATCATTTGGTCCCACTGTGCACCGGGACAGCGAGGTCACAACCCCTCGGGATACATCCCGTACTTGCTGCTAGGTGTGTGTGTGTGTGTGTGTGTGTGTGTGTGTGTGTGTGTGTGTGTGTGTGTGTGTGTGTGTGTGTGTGTGTGTGTGTGTGTGTGAACGTGTTTGAACCTGTACTTGAGTGCTCCCCTCAAACGCTCTACTCGGAAATCTAATCACATAGGGAACAAATTTCATCGAGTGAGATGCAACACATCAGAGACTCGACGCATTACAGGGGAAACCCTAAAAAAAAATAACCGATAGAGGACACAGCAGGTGCCCATAAACGTCACCCGATATACGAGACAGAGAGGAAGGGAGAAAAAGGGTGGAAAAAGTCAGCCATTGCCTTCCCAAAGGAACCATGAGCAGCTGAGACGCGGAGGAGACAGAACAGTGGAAGAAGCAGAAGTCGAGGCTGGGGAATCAGGATGATCAGCTTATAGGAGGAACAACCATGGGTAGAATATATGGAGGTTCCTTGGTAATCCTTCTGCGCCTCCTTCAGATCCATGGCCACGCACCAGGCAGTTTTATCGACGTGCAGGAAAATTGGAAGGATTTTTTCGATCAGTAATCTAAAAGCAGTTTGTTTATAAAGGTTGGTTAATAAAAGGAATTTTGATGGGAAAGAGAGAGAGAGAGAGAGAGAGAGAGAGAGAGAGAGAGAGAGAGAGAGAGAGAGAGAGAGAGAGAGAGAGAGAGAGAGAGAGAGAGAGAGAGAGAGAGAGAGAGAGAATACATGTACCTGGAGCTGATACCAGAGCGTGTGCATGGGTGTATGAAATTACTCTGCATGACTATTTGATTTGATGTATGGGGTGCTGCGGGAACCAGCGGGCGCCTCACTCACTCTGAAGGGTACCCAACAACTACTCCATACCACTCCATAGGAAGAGAAGGGCTGATGAATACTAGGGATTCAAATGGCATCTTAAATACATTTCCATTAGCAGAGTTACGTGCCTCTTACGACCTGGATTTAGATTATGTAAGAGAATAATGTGTCTGTAATTCTCATAAAATCCAGTGTTGGAAAGTACACATGAACGGCTAAAACCTGGAGATTGTATTAATACTCGTGTAATGCGTGAATGTTTGATAGTGTTCCGTGATCGCAGGAGAGAGAGAGAGAGAGAGAGAGAGAGAGAGAGAGAGAGAGAGAGAGAGAGAGAGAGAGAGAGAGAGAGAGAGAGAGAGAGAGAGAGAGAGAGAGAGAGAGAGAGAGAGAGAGAGAGAGAGAGAGAGAGAGAGAGAGAGAGATCCTTTAGTCTCGTATACTCATTACAGATTCAAATTAGGTTATGTTGAGTTAAATCAAAGCGAGAGAGAGAGAGAGAGAGAGAGAGAGAGAGAGAGAGAGAGAGAGAGAGAGAGAGAGAGAGAGAGAGAGAGAGAGAGAGAGAGAGAGAGAGAGAGAGAGAGAGAGAGAGAGAGAGAGAGAGAGAGAGAGAGAGAACGAGTTTATTTATTCGTTTACTGATGATTTTAGTTAGGTAATGTTAGGTTAGGTTAGGTTAGATTAGCTTAGAGAAATTGTGATACATATGCCAGTTTACTGTTAGGTTAGGTTAGGTTAGAGAAATATACCTGTAAAACATACACCAGTATGCTTGTTTGGAGTTTAGAAGCCACGAAGATTCCGCCAAGTAATATCCCGGTTATTTAATGCAAGCGAGGCGTGTGTCAAAACTTGGGAGGATGGCTTGATGTGAGGAGAAGCAGTACCACCACCACCACTGCTTTCTCCCTCACCCCCTCTCCCTCTCCCCTTCTCCTTCCCTCTCCCTTTCCTTCACTAGTTTAAAGTATTCCAGATAATTTTGCCGAGAGCCACTTTTTTTCGGTCAGGTTTCAGGGAATAAACTTTCTTATCGCGGCCAGGTGTGGGGTGTAGAGGTTTGCTGCTCCACGTGTATTTCATCGGTCGCCTGCTGGAGATGTTGGCGTGAAATTATTGGCGTGAGGCGTGCGTGGGTTGGTGTTCTTCGTTCGCTCTTCGCTCCCTGCCTGGTCTCCCATTGTGGAAATACCGGGAATAAAACCTATTTGCTGATGGGGCTTGAATTTGTTTATTTATTTATTTGGTTGTTTATTTTATGTATTTATCTATTTATTTATTTGTTTGCTTATTTATGTATGTGTGTATTTATGTATTTACTTATGTATTGATTTATTTGTGTATTTATTTATTCGGGTATGCATTTATTTATTTGTTTATTTGTTCATTTCGATATTTATTTATTCATTTACTTATTTATTTACTTATTGATCTATCTATGTATTTATTACGTGCTAAGGAGTTCAACTTATGACAAAAAAAATTACAAAGCCCCTTCAATAAGACCCTCCCTGAAACATATCTAATGCAGAATAAAAAAAAAAAAAAAAAAACTCTGCGCCTCTTTTTTTCTTCCTCTTTCTATTTTTGATGAATGTTGATGCGCCAAGCTCTGATGTCCGTGTTTGCATTTTTTACTTGTCTTTTTTTGTTATTTGTGTTTACATTCTGTGTTTTGTTGGGATTTGGTGTGACTGTTGTGCGTTTCCGTGCCACAGGTCATCACATGAATGGGTAGAAGTGTGTGTGTGTGTGTGTGTGTGTGTGTGTGTGTGTGTGTGTGTGTGTGTGCACCAGCCATTTTTCCAGCTTTCCAGCGCATATTTATACTCAGTGAAAGCCTGGCAAAGCTCCCCAGTCGCCTCGAAAGTTTTGAAAATAAATTATGCTGAAATGGAAAGTTACTCGGAAAGATAAGTCTTGGCGGCATGGCGATCCCCGGACTAGTGAACTGAGCACTCACCTGGCGCCCAACTCCTAGATGCTCGTAATTGGCTCGACACCGGGAAAAAAGGATCATGCACCAGCTCGTTTTCTGTTGCCTTCCTTCACACTCGGCTGATCCTATCTTAGGTTTTTGTTGTTTAGGATGCTTCTCTGTTTTTGGAATGAGTGTATATATATTATATATATATATATATATATATATATATATATATATATATATATATATATATATATATATATATATATATATATATATATATATATATATATATATATATATATATATATATATATATATATATATATAAAGCATCCTTGATACCGTGCAGGGTTGGTGAGGTGGGTGGATGGGCAACAAATCCTGCCACAGACTCGTCTTATGGGGAATCTATTTCAGTATAGGGTTTTCGAATTTCGGAAATGATGGCACAAGAATATGGTGAAGGGATAAAGTGCCTAGTGTATACTGTGTGTGTGTGTGTGTGTGTGTGTGTGTGTGTGGACGAGGCAGCAGGTGCAGGCTCCCCGCCAGGAGTGGGCGCCAAGCCTCGTGCCGCCGCTCGCCGCGCCACCCTCAAGCCGTATTACCGCGACTCTCATCCCGAGCCGCCGTGGCCTCAAAAAAACTCGGTGAAGTGTTGACTGCAATGGCAACACAATGGCGCCACAATACTAGCTCGCCGCTGGGATAAGACAGCACACACCTGCGCCGCCACACACAATACATCCTCAGTCTTGTTACTCAATTGTAGGCGTTATGGTGAACGTGTGTGTGTGTGTGTGTGTGTGTGTGTGTGTGTGTGTGTGTGTGTTTGTGTGTGTGTGTGTGTGTCAGGCAGTGGTGTCCGCCCAGACATCATGACCAGCAGGGTTTAATGAGAGTGTATGGCAATATTTCGTGCATGTGTGTAATTGCAAACAAATATTTTGGGCGTCATCGTGTTTAATATGGACGAGGATGTTAGGGACTGATTGGACGACTGCAATCATGAGTGTTGTGCTTCATCTGTGTTTCGTTAACATTATTGTTGTCTGTGAATATGCATGCATGTGAAGCGCTGAAATGCTCGATTTGTAATGAACATGAAAATTAATTAAATCTTACTTCAATTCATTAAATAAGGAAGAACTGAAGAGTTTAGGAAATACTGGTTTATGATTTTTATTCCATGTCAGTTTTTTTATTAACTTTTAATTAGTAATCGAAGCTAATATATTGCTTAATGATTAACTGTTCATGTTATTGACTTTGATTTATTCATCTTCATTGTTAAAAAAAAATTACCGTTAAATCAATGAGTGTGCTTGGCGTCACCTTCATTAGGTCATGCACACAACTGCACTTCAATATTTTCAATCCAAGAGTCATTACACACTGGTCTCTCTCGCAACGTGACATTTTCCTTCAGCTAAACACCTGCAGTGCCTGGAATTCGCACTGCTAAATATAGGGCCAAAGAGAGAGAGAGAGAGAGAGAGAGAGAGAGAGAGAGAGAGAGAGAGAGAGAGAGAGAGAGAGAGAGAGAGAGATGAGAGAGAGAGAGAGAGAGCGGCTGGTGATCGAACCCCTGGCCTGACACTCAACGCACGCGACACCTTGCCAATCAGCGCATAATTATCACCGTGGCCTGTGTGCTGTGTCATCGACCTTGACTGTTCAGCCGATACACACTGTCTGCGCTGAACGGCTGACATGAATTTAATATAATTGATGGGAGGAAGTGACAGGCGGGGATGAATTGCCCTGAAGTGTGGCGACAGCTTATCCCTCGCCTTGAACAAGAGTGTTGACCTTGACAAGTGGGGTTTAGCAGATACGGAGCACGGAGGCATGGACGACACATGAACAGATGGAAGGATGGGTTTAGATTTGCTGTGGTGGCTTGGAATAGACGGGTAGCGAACTGAGAGAAAGATGGGTAAAAGTGTTTGTGTTGCATGAAAGACATAAAAACGTAAGGAAAGCTGCAACAAGTATACGTAGCAGTGTTTGTGTAAAATATACTAGCTGTATCATCCCTGCTCACACTGCGCCTTATTGGTCAGATTCATGGATATTGTTGTTTATGATAATGATGACAGCTGTCCTCTCACTTTGATGAGTTGCAATAAACAACTGCCATTGATGAGCACTGAAAGGTGATCGTTAGTGAAGTTTATAACAGTGAACTAGATAAACACACCCAATACATATACTGTGCCTAGATTCACCTGAGATTTAGCGCCACTTAACCACCTGCTGTAGTTATCTTTTTCCTTCCGGATTTTGTACATAACATTTTTTTACGCGTGAAGGAAGCCGGTCATCAGCGCAGAAGCGAAGTAAAAATAGAATCGTCCTGGCAGAAATTCAATGAATAAGTACATATAAGTGTGTGTGTGTGTGTGTGTGTGTGTGTGTGTGTGTGTGTGTGTGTGTTCACAGTTATACATTTTACATGCACAATGTATGTAAATATTTGTCGTTTTCACTCGGACATCAGCAGAGGCAGCTGTGTGCCGAGTATTGACACTGCGTAACAAAACAGCACCGGCACCACCACCACCACCACCGCCGCCACCACTAACAAATTAACCATCACCATGGCCGCCGCCACCACCAACCACCACCACTACCACCAACCATCACCACCACCACCACCACCACCAACAACAACAACAGCAACAACAACGTCCACCACCACCACTACCACCACCACCAACAACAACAGCAGCAGCAGCAGCAAACAGGAATACTGACACGCACCAACAACAATAAAAAATAAAACTATACGCAAACAAATATATAAGTTAAGTTATCTTGAAAAAAAAGCTTCAACATGGAAACAATATGACACTGATAAGTCATATGAGAGAGAGAGAGAGAGAGAGAGAGAGAGAGAGAGAGAGGGAGAGAGAGAGAGAGAGAGAGAGAGAGAGAGAGAGAGAGAGAGAGAGAGAGAGAGAGAGAGAGAGAGAGAGAGAGAGAATCTATACATTAATATTTACATTCATGAGAAAATACCCACTCTAAACACACACACACACACACACACACACACACACACACACACACACACACGAGAGCAAACACTCACCCATTGCAAGTAGTTGATGGAGAAGCGGTCGTCACTGGAGTGTGTGTACAGAATCACCGTCAGGAGCTGGTAGTCCCTCTTCCTGATCCAAGACACCTGCAGAGCACACAGACGGTCATGGTCTTAGCACGCGAGTGTGTGTGTGTGTGTGTGTGTGTGTGTCTAGACGAGTGTTATTGTTCGCTTAAGGGGCTTGGGTTGATGGCGTGCAGTACATCCACGTCACTGTTGCCTAAGCTATTGTTGTGTATCGTAAGCACATTGTTAAGGCCATAAGAAGATGCTCCAACGCCTTGCAGTTTAAGTTTCTATCCAAGGACTTTACTATTGACCCACTGTGACCTAGTTGTCTTAGATGTATGTATGTAATATGCTGTGGTTTGAAACTGCATATATTTCTGCGTAAATATATGCTAAACAATCACTACGAATTCTCCACTGATAACTGATAGTTCCCTCATAAAAATAAAATAAAATAAAAATAGAAATATAACTAAAAGATAAATACAAAATAGGTAATTATATATATATCCTAAGCCAGTACTCCCTCAGGAAGTGCAATAAACTCACAGAAAAGTTGCTCGAGTCACCATGTTTTTTGCCTTGTATTCACAAGTGTTAAAGCAGCCCGTGTTTGTGGAGGCCGAGGCTGATGAGACAAGGACTCCTGCACTAATGCCACTCAGAGGATGGATGCGGTGGGCAGCCTCGCCTCCACTCGCCGCCTGCGCCATCACGAGTGACTTATAACTTGTTTACCTCACCAGTCATCGTATTGGAAGCCATGGCGTTCCTTGTTTCTCAGTGCTTGCCTCAGAGCAGCGTATTCTTAAAAAAAATCTGGTGAATATTTAATGTTTTACTTTTAATAGGTTCTAGGAGAAGTTAGAGTTTTTAAGGGTGTGTAGTTTTTAAGGGTGTAGATTCATCTCAGTAGGAAAAAGACCCACGAGAAGAAGAATAATTTATGCGTGGCTTTTGAAAATAGTCTTAATAACAAACTCAGACACAAGAAAATTCAATAAATCATCGCTGTATCCCTTAAAAATACTCTTAATTAAAGAACAAAAGCGTTTAAGAATACTGGCGAGAGATCAACACAACCTCGGTCACATCAAGGTACCGACACTTCCCCACAGGAGCTTCAGATCTTAAGGTAACTTGCTGACACACTCTGTCATTTACCAGGCCGCCAGTCGCACTTGAGGTCTTGCAGTGAAGAATGACGGACGCTCCCACTTGTGCTGTCACGATGCTTTTGTTTTGAGTCACGAATCTGTCGCCGTCTGCCTTCGCGCGCGCCTGTCCCCCGACCTCCAGCTATTCGTGTTGGTCCATTGCGCTGCGGGAGAAAGAAGGTGTTCCCCCCCGTCAGGTTACGTTAAGTGTTTCTAAGTCTTGAGGTCACCTTCCTGGGAAGTGTACAACGTGTTGATAACCACTGAAATAGAGTAATGTGTGTGTGTGTGTGTGTGTGTGTGTGTGTGTGTGTGTGTGTGTGTGTGTGTGTGTGTGTGTGTGTGTGTGTGTGTGTGTGTGTGTGTGTGTGTGTGTGTGTGTGTGTGTGTGTGTGCGTGCGTGCGTGCGTGCGTGCGTGCGCGCGCGCGTGCGTGCGTGCGTGTGTTGCATTCCCTCGCCTTTGTACTCCACACTCTCACACTCTCTCTCTCTCTCTCTCTCTCTCTCTCTCTCTCTTGTCTGTTTGTCTAGTCTTATTTTCTGCGTCATGATGCGTTTCTTTTGTTTGCTCAGCTCACGCACACACACACACACACACATCCCTCATTCTCATAATAACAGAGAAGCAAATTCATGTTCATCTCATCTTCAGGAAACACAATAACAATAACACATTCAGTGACGAAATTCAGAAACACAATCTGACGGATTAGAATTAGGCAGCAATCCCCGATAAATAGTAAAAAAAAAAAAAAAAAAAGAAAAAAAAAAAATCCGCCGCGGCCATGAACATAAATAAACAGGCTTAATTCGTAACAATAGATTAGTGGATTCGCTTTGGAAACCGAATCAACCCGATGAAGCTCCACTCAGCGTGTCTCGCCCTCCTGTTCGGATCCCGGAGTGAGCAGTGACCGGTGGCATAGTGTGTGGGTGTCTGCGGGCGCCTTTGATTAACGACCGCCACTAAATAATGGAACTACACACGAAAGGGATTGAAACGCTTCGTCCACCCAGAGCACCGACCCTTTAGAGCGAACGGATGATTATGGAACACAGAAAAAACGTAACAAAAAGAGAAGCTGTTTATGCTGATGTTACTCTAAGTAGCAGTGAGTGGCGCAGAGTGTTAGGGCAAAGGGCGTGTTTTGCCTTCTAAGTCTGTTATGATACACACGAATCTCTCTCTCTCTCTCTCTCTCTCTCTCTCTCTCCTCTCTCTCTCTCTCTCTCTCTCTCTCTCTCTCTCTCTCTCTCTGTCTCTCTCAAGTTTTCACCCAGAGTGTACCATCGACTTTTCACCCCAGGCCAGGTGAAGGTAAACTCAGGTATGCAAGCACGTCGCCTTGCCAGGGAGCCTTCCATTACCCGGTGCATCCGTGCCAGGCTGGAGTGTGGAGTGGGTGGAGAAGGTGGAGAGGCAGGCATTGTGAGGCTGAGAGAGGGCAGGAGGAGTACAGGCAGGGTGAGTGAAGGAGGATGAATTAAGTGAGTGAGAGGAAGATGAGGGGAAAGAACGCAGACAGGAATAAATTTTAACTTTCCTCCTCTCCTATCCTCTCCTTTTTCCATGTATATCTTTCACGCTGTCTCACTTTTTCTCAGTGTTCCTTCCGTTTTGTTTCCTGCAATCCTGTGCACCTGTTTACCTTCGTGCCGCTACTTCCTATTCGCATAATTTCACCCAAAGAAAAGAGGAAATTGAAAGGAAGAAGAATATCCAGACAGAATCAGCTGACAAAGCACTCTCATTACAATAACAAAGAGGAAGGAGGTGGAGGTGATGGCGGACAGGAATGGAGAGAAGAAGAAGGAAGAGGAGGAGGAGGAGGAAGAAGAGGAGACTGAAGGAAGAGGAGGATTAAAGGTAGAAGGGAGGAAAGGAAGAGGAGGAGGAGGACCATGTGTGCTGAAAGGAAGAGAAGGCTTACGATGACCACAGGAGGAGGAGAAACAGGAGAGAGGAAGGCAAGATGAAGGTAAAGTCTTTGTGAATACGTTTAATCACACACACACCGGAAGCCTCACGCCCTTTCCGCTGCTCTCCTCATAACGACGGAGGCACGACTGGTCGCCTCGTTTGCCGAAGTGCATGTGGTAATCGCTCCCGCGAACACCCGAGCGAGACTGCGCCGCCGCGAGGACGATCGGAACCCCCCCACCTCCTCTCCTGTAGTAGGCGCTAAAGGTACCGCTGCCGCAAGAATGGGGAGGGTATTTCTCCTGGGTGTTTCTCCGGGTGTGTTTCCATATTGATCGGCTGTAAATGTGCGGTGCGGCGTGGCGGATTTGTCAGCTGGGTAATTAGGGAGGCTGTAATGACTTCACAGGAGGTGTTAAGTGAGGAGCGCCGCCTCATTACCAACACTTTCTTCATCATTATCCTCCTCCTCTCCGCCATGATAGTGATGAGGGTGATGGTTGTGATGGTGGTGGTGGAGGGGATGGTGATAATTGCATGCTGCTTAATCTGCTTCACTGAATTGCACGTCTTGACTTTTTCTATTATTTATCCCTTTTTTTCAGTTGTTAATGCATAGGTGTACTTTTTTTTTATAGGAGAGAGCAGATATACGTAGGTTTATGCGTCTCTCTCTCTCTCTCTCTCTCTCTCTCTCTCTCTCCCTCATGCAGGCTGGGGAGGGGATGAGGAGGAGCAGGAGGGAGCAGGTCACATGAGGAAGACATAAATCGGCCGCCTGGGATGGGAGTAATAGTTCAGTTTCCCCTCGTGATGGGGCCGCTGACTCACGTGGCAGGCGGCTGTGGCTGACGGGAGGAAGGCAACAGAGAAACGCACTGACAGGAACCCGCGTTAAGAGAGACTTTGAACGTTGACCGGAACTGTTCCATGCTGGAAGCTTCAAGACACTCCTCATGATTTTGGATAATGTTTTTTTTTGCTGCACTTTTTGGGGGCTGGCATCTTTAACGGAGAACCGCCAGAACTGAGATCCGAGATAAGAGACAACTCCGTTAACGCAGACCTATATTTACAGAGACCACACCAACAGAAAACGATATTAGCAGGGAACCATATTAACAGAGGACTATATTAACAATGATCCATCAATAGAGAGCAGCACAAACATGGAGCCTAATTAAAGAAAAATCCATCAGTAGAAATCAACACTGAGCCAAGTGAACAGAGAACTGCGTGAACAGAAAAAAAAAAAAAAATGCATCGCGGGACGTGACCGAACAAGGAACAACATTAAGAAAACACTACAATTTAACCTAAGCGAACAGAAAAACTTATTGGGGGACGTTATCGGACAAAGAACAATATTGAAAGAACACCGCAATCGAACCTGATTTAACCGAACATACTTTTAAAACGGAAATGCATCGCTTAACAGAACACGATGAGTGACCGAGGCTCGTCAACGGAGACCGGGACAATAGTGAACCGCGGTGACCAAGAACCGTGTTGAGAGTTTCGTTGACGCGGCACAGTTGTAAAGGAAAAATGACGTGAAATACAGTCGAGTTATCGGGAATCACAGTAGCGGAGGAGCGTGTCAGATTTGTAATGCATGAGTGCCACGCCGCGTCAGCAACAATGGCGTGTTGACTGTGGTTGCTGTGGTTGTTGTCAGCTCACAGCAGTCACCCGCGAAACCGTCCACCAAAGGAACGTGAACAACTAACAACAACAACAACAACAACAACAACAACAACAACAACAACAACAACAACCACAGTAATAATAATAATGTCAGCCCTGCTTTCTTTGTGTAATAAAAAGCATACCAGAACAAATTAATAAGTAGGAACACTACAAAATGACCCGCTATCTCTAAAGCTGCTAAAAGAAGAAAGAAATGGATTTAAGCCACAGGAAAAGTAAACCTGCATTCTTTTTTGTACATCCTTGTGCAAATTAATTGAAACAAACATGATTTTAGCCTACTATTTGCTATTACATCTTATTAAAGTATGCTAATGCAATAATTGAGCTGCTATTGCATCAATTATCATTTAAACATTTGCTGATGCAATAATTCAGCCGATATTGCATCATGAGATTTAGGCTGATGCAATAATTATTGCATCATACATCAGAAACCCCACTGCAGCTCATGAGTCTGACGTCACTCAGTCATAAGCCAACACTTTTCCGAGATGGACGTGACACCCAGAAAGCGTACTAAGATTGTGACTTTGCATGAACATACATCTAGTACATATCGAGAAATTGCTAAGATCGTTGGAGTGAGTCTTGCAACTGTTAGCCGTGTCATTAAATTGAAGCATGACACTGGATCGGTTACTCCTAAACGTAAGGGGAAATGTGGCCGTAAGAAAAAACTACTCCAAGAGACGATGCCTACTTAATTCGACAAAGCAAAAAAGATCCACGCAAAACGAGCGACGCTTTGAATACAGATTTAAAGCAGAAAGGAATCGAAATTAGTTCCTCTACAGTTCGCAGACGGCTCCTCGCAGTTGGTAGAAGAGCCAGAAGACCTGTGAAAAAACAGCTTCTAACCAAAGCAATGAAAGAAAAACGGTATAAGTGGGCAAAGAAGTACAAAGATTGGACCAAGGAACAGTGGAGAAAAGTCATTTTTAGTGATGAGAGCCATTTTTTTGTACAGGGTCAGAGAAGCCAGCATGTTCGTAGGTCATCAGGAGAGAAGATTCGGGATTCTCACATTGATCAATGTGTTAAACACCCTCTTAAGAAGATGTTTTGGGGATGCTTTAGTTATTATGGTGTCGGAAGCCTTCATCCAGTTGAAGGAATGATGCGTTCAGCACAATACATTGATGTTCTTCAAAAAAGACTTGTTCCAGAGCTAGAGAAGAGGTTTCCTGATGGTTCTGGGATCTTTCAACAGGACCTTGCTCCCTGTCACACATCAAAAATTGTGAAGAATTTCATGACAGAGAAGAATATACAAGTGCTTGATTGGCCGGGCAACTCTCCAGACGTAAGCCCAATTGAAAATTTGTGGGCCATTTGCAAAAGTAGGCTTCGTACAATGGACTGCACAACTAAAGAAATGCTCATTCAGGCACTGATTCAGGTATGGTACAGGGACCCAAAAATCAACAGTGACTGTTCAAATCTAGTGGATTCTATGCCAACCGCGTTCAAATGCTCATAAAAAACAGAGGAGGCCATATCCGTTACTAATTTGCATTTATCAGATGTTTTAGTTTGTTTGAAAAATAAAGATCCTTGGGAAACATATTTTCATTGCCTGTTTCAATTAATTTGCACAAGGATGTAATACGTGGCAGAGCAAAATAATCACACCGATGAAAAGAGGAGAGCTACTATTCCTAAAGCTGCTAAGTAAAGAAAAAGCCGCAAATATAAGCTACAGAAAGTTCTAACCTGCGTTGTCTTATAATATGGAGCACTGCAAATTCAAGGAAAAAAGAACAACAAAGATCCTTTTTACACTTTCTAAAAATGCAACACTGATATCAACTAGAAATGATATGAATTTTTTTTTTTTTTGTCTGTGATAAAAAGCACAGTAAAATAAAATAAAATAAAAAAAGAAGGAAAAGCAAGAATAATTCATGAGTGCGGAAGACAAATACAAGTATTAACTTGAAAGTAATGGAACTCCCTTTCTTTATTTAGTGAAGTGTGAAATAAATAGGAAATGATTCCTAAACCAGCAAGCAAAAGAAAATAAAACACACAAAGAAGTGATAAGTGTGGAGAACAAAGAAAGAGGAGGGAAAAAAAAAACCGAACATGAAAATACGTGTGGCCGTAATACAGATTATAAAAATAATAAAAAAAAAAAAACAAGCACAGAAAGAATATATAATCTTACACACCGTAAAAAAGATATAACAAAGCGAAAGGTAGAGAAAAAAAAAAGAAGGAAGACACTGGTACACATAATATAAAGAACAAATTGATAAACATTATAATACAGAGGACAACAAACAAAAGAGGAGCAAGAAAAAGCAAGGAGGGAAACACCGGCACAGACAAAATAAAGAATGAATGGGTCAACACACACACACACACACACACACACACACACACACACACACACACACACACACAACAGGGAAAACAAAAACCAACAAAAAAAAGGATAAATACAGCAACACATCAGCTTTAAGAAGCCGGAAGAATGTAGTGGCCATAAAAATAGGAAGATTGCAGGCATCAGACAATCTTGACAACACCTAATGATAGAACGCTGCCGGAGTGTAATGATGGTGAGTGTTGTGCTTAAGAGAAGCTAATGCACCATTGATTACACGTCTCTGTTCTTAAAGAGAGAGATTAAATCGTATTAGGATATTTTTAAAGGAAAATGCTTAGAGAGAGAGAGAGAGAGAGAGAGAGAGAGAGAGAGAGAGAGAGAGAGAGAGAGAGAGAGAGAGAGAGAGAGAGGGTGGGAGAGAGGGAGGGAGAATATCTGTATATAGCAGAAGGAACAACAACATAGGGAAGGAAATAATAAAGGAGAGGGATAGAGAGAAAATGAGGTGGATGTGGAGGGCAATAAAGGAAGAGGAAAGGGTACGGCAGAGGGGAGAGGAAGGGGGAGAGACAGACAAGTAATTAGCTTCCACTTGGGCTGGCGAAGTAAAGCATGCCCCTCCGCTATTTCTCTCATTTGCTCTTTCCTTTGCCTTCATTTTCCTCTTTCCTTTCCTTTCCTCTGCATTTGTCTTTACTTTCTGTTCGACTCTTGACCAGCAGGGGCACAGGAAACGCAGGTAACAGTGCAGGTGTTTATTCACAGAAGGTGTGAACAGAAGGCTGGAGGTAGGTGATCTCCCGGCGCCAGGCCGCGCACTTCCACTTAACACTTATGACTGAAGCCTAGCTCGTTCACTCATACACGTATTCATGCCTCACACAAGTCTCGCTCATTCACTCGTTCACACAACTAGCTAACAACCACACACCTCCCCCCGAGACATAAGGAAGATTCCTTATCTTTGTTATGGCTACCGTAACACATGAAACAAAGTTACAAGGATTGAAGTACAGAAAACACGGTACATATACACAAAACAAACACAGCGTACAATGAACACGTACGACTAATCGTAGGTGCTACGGTGCCACCGCACCTGCAGTCGTCTCGGCTCCCTACGCTGTCGGCTGCTTCGACGCTCTGGTTGCTCTCGGCCACGGTGTACCCCGTTACCCTGATGCTCCGGGCTGCCGGGATGGTGGTGTTCCTCGTGACCCTGATGCTGAAGCGCTGCACCGCCATGAGCGGTGTGCTGCTCGACAGGAAGGGGAGCAAGAGGTCTATGTGGGCGTAGGTGTCTTCTATTACGCCACATCACGCGACCGCTGCCCATCTTGATGAGGTAGTCTCTCCTTCGCCCAACAGCCACGATGACACCCAGGCGATCCCAGAGGCCTGTCGTGTGATCTTGAACGTCGACGTGGCCACCGAGGTGCAGGAGAGGAAGAGTACGGGCGGACGCGTCGTGGCGAAGTTTCGCTTTCTTCCTCAGTCGCTCTGCCTTGGCGTCGCACTCATCAGCAGCGCGCTGCCACTGCTGAGCGTATGAGCGATGATGAGCCGGGACACAGGACCTCATAGGATGACCGAAGAGGACTTGTGCTGGTGATCGCCCTTCCGCCCTCGGAGTGTTGCGCAGTTCCAGCAACCCGCGAGCGAACGCATCCTCGTCCAGGTGTCCCTGCTGTGTGGTCGTGAGGATCAGCTTCTTCACGGACTTGACCGCTGCCTCGGCGTGACCATTGGAGCGTGGATAATGAGGTGAAGATACACGATGCTCCACCCCCCATCGAGCCAGGAAGCGCCGTACCGATGAAGAAGTGAACTGCGGTCCACCGTCAGTCCTCAGGAGAACAGGCACGCCCGTGTCGGCGAACACACCCCGAAGGACACGAACGAGCTGATCAGCCGATGCTGGACGTGAGCATGCAGACACGTGAGGCCACCCAGACAAGCGATCTACATACACGAGGTATGTACGGCCTGCTGCGTGGAAGTAGTCTGCAGAAACTGACTCAAACACCCTGCTGGGTGTGTCCGTGTCCTGCCAGAGAGGTTCGTTGGCTTGGCTTGGTAGGAGTGGACGGCATAGTGAGCATCCAGAAACGACGTTCTCAACGTCTCTGTCCATACCAGGCCAGTACACCGTTTGTCGGGCCCGTCGCTTGGTGCGCTCCATCCCCTGATGACTGTCATGGAGTCGCTCTAGTGTTTCTCGGCGGAGGCTGTGAGGAATAAGAAGCCTCGGCCCGTAAACCACCAGGTCGTCGTCTACGGCCAGCAGACTGCGCACCGGCCAGTACGTACGCAAGCGGTGATCGAGGTCGTGGCAATGATCAGGGAAGCCCTCGATGATGACGTTCTTGAGCAAGCAGTACTCCCCGTCCTCTTGCTGCTGCGGCACGTACCATTTCCACAGTCTGATCCTGGAGTGGTGCTAAGCGGACGCCGTCCTCATTGGTGGCAGATAACGCTGAGATGACCGCTGAGTGGAGAGGGTCGAGGTCACCAGAAGTAGCAGCATCCTCTTCCTCCACTGGGTCCTGTACTGGAGCACGTGAGAGGGCGTCGGGCACACAGTGTGTCGATCCCTCGATGGCCATGGATCCACCAGCCATTGCACGTAAACCTTCCTTTGCTTCGAAGACGCTGGGAAAGGCCTTGATCACAGCAGCAGCGTGCCCCGCACGCTGCTGTGGCGTTGGGTCGTAGGAATGAGGCCAGCTGATCACTTCTGTGGGCGTAGATAGAGGTGGCTGCGAGGCGGTCGGGTACTTGATGGAGCTGTTGCCGGTGTGCTGTTCTTCCCTGCGTAGCGGTCGGATTTGAGCCGGAAAATCTTCGGGGAGGATTCCGAGAGCGATGGAATCGTACCAGCTAAGCAGCGCCCCCTTCACCTCCTTCACCACGCTCACAACAGTCTCAGCTTCCCTGTCGCCCAGTTGCAAGTGCGACGAGAAAGTTCCTACACAGGTGAGGGGGTGATTACCGGCAGCATAAAGTCCATCACCATCAGCGGGCGCCAAGCTGGAGGGCGGGATTCCAAGGAGTGTTGCCGTGTCGAGGCCAATAACGGTCGTTTCGGCCCCAGAGTCAGGAGTCCACGTAATCTTGTCTCTTCCAGCGGGATGTGTGGCGGTAATGAGCACCTGGGGCGCAGGTCGTGCCGTCACCGTCTTTGTGTATACGCCTGATAAGAGCTGGTATACACTGGCACTTGGCTCCCCGCCTCGGGCCTGCACCGCGATGAGGAGAGACAGTTGAGGAACTCCTCGAAGCTCCTCGTCGTTTCCTCACTGTCTGCTGACATACACTCGCAAAATGCCCTCTTTTCCCGCAGTTACGACACACTTTATCTATTGCCTGGCATCCCCTTTGTCACTGCGACAATCTTTGCCACAACGATAACAGCCCGTGGGGCTTGAGCCCCCGAAACTGCCCTTCCTGTAGTTCGAGACAGCGTTCACACCATGGCTCGAAGAGTGAGAGCCGCCCCTTAGTACTGCACTACACTGGTTAGCGCTCTCTGATGCTCTGCAAATATCTATGGCGTTTTCAAGGGTGAGTTTCTTGTTTTCCAGCATGCGTTTCAGAGCCACTTCGTCTCGTGTCCCAACGACAATTCTGTCACGCAGCTGATGGTTTATGCACTGGTCGCAAAAGTCACAGAAATTGGCGATTTCCTTTACAGCACATAAAAAGTCGTCAAAACCTTCTTGCGTTTCTTGCACGCGGGAGTAGAAGTCTCTTCTATCCATGATGATGTTGCGCTGGCTTCGCAGGTACTCACACATTGCATCGAGGATGGTTCTTAACTCCGCGTCTCTCGGTAAGCTTATCCCGTAGCGAAGTGTACGGGTCCACTCGTCGTCTAGGACAGCAGCGAGTGCCGCCCTCTGCTCAGCCAGGGAGAGACAGTCTATCCTGGCGAGGGTTACGTATCCTTCAAACTTATGGCGCCACGTGTCGAACTCACGTAAAGATGCTGACGCCGTTAAGTGAGGAATGATGGTGGCGGACGTCGGGAACCTCGCGCCCTGGGTAGACGTGCTGCAGGCTGTGGTTTCGCCTTCATTGCTCGCCGTGGTGCGACTGGGAGCTTGTGTCCCCACTCTCTCCAGCAGCTGGGTTAAACGCTCCTCGCGAGCCTGACTCTGCTCCGACTGTCGCGCTAGCAGGGCAGCCAGCGCCTCCAACTGCTTCTCCATTCTGCGCCGTACCCACTGCAGCCTTGTCCTGATCCTACTCACTGCGCCATGTTCGACTCTTGACCAGCAGGGGCACAGGAAACGCAGGTAACAGTGCAGGTGTTTATTCACAGAAGGTGTGAACAGAAGGCTGGAGGTAGGTGATCTCCCGGCGCCAGGCCGCGCACTTCCACTTAACACTTATGACTGAAGCCTAGCTCGTTCACTCATACACGTATTCATGCCTCACACAAGTCTCGCTCATTCACTCGTTCACACAACTAGCTAACAACCACACACTTTCCATCCAGTTGCCCTTCATCTCTCCTCTCCTTCACTTCCTCTCTCTCTCTCTATCTTCTTTCTTTCTTATCTTCAACACCTTCCCTTTTTTTTCGGTTTTTATCGCTCTTCGTTTCCTATTCTTTTTTTATGATCTCTCCTTTTCTTTTTTTCTTTTTTTTTTGTCGCCTATCTTACATTCCTTTATTTCTGTTCATTCTGTTCCCCTCATTCGTTCATGTTTCTCAGTTTTTCGTTCTTTCTCCATCATCTTTACTTTATTTTCTATTTTCCCGTCTCGAACCATTTCCTCGTTTCCTATTTTTTTTTCCTTCCTCCATCTTCATTTCACCTCCTCCTCCTATTTTCCATTCTCTGCCTTTCAATATCCTTCTTTCTTCTTTCTTCACTTTTTTTTTCTCCTGTCATCACTTTCTTTTTCTATTTCGCCTTTACTGAATTCAAATCCTCTTCCCCGCTTTCCTATTCACCTCCCTCCTCTTTCTTTCACTTTCCATTAGCCTTTTGTCTCTCCTCTTGCATTTTTCTTTCCATCTTTATCCATGCCGTTTTTCTTGTTTCCTCAAAATGTT
>NW_026973681.1:147500-157500 GCF_035594125.1 Scylla paramamosain | reverse complement strand
AATAAGAGGGAGGAAAAGAGATAGAAGACTGATAAAGAGACAAGATGGAAGAAAAGGGAGAAAAGAGAGAGAGAAGGAGGAAGAGAAATGAAAGAGGGAGAAAAATGAAGGAAATGTGAATGAAAATTGAATCAGAATAGAGGAAAAGAGAGAGAGAGGAGTGAAAGAGAGAGAAGAATGGAAGAAGAGTAAGAGGAAGGGAGAGGAATGGAGGGAAGGAGTGAGGAAGGGTGACCTTAAGTGTTTATTGACGCTGAATCCAGGGAGGTCAGGGAGGCTAGGAGGATCACAGGCAAAGGGAGAGGTCAGGGGAGGTCATGGGGAGGTCAATAAAACCATCAGGACGATAAGTAGTAAGTCTCCCCCCCTCCCCTCCTTGCCACGTGCCTTCCTGACCCCCCTGTGACACTTGCCATTGACCCTTTCACTCCCTCACCTCTCCCTCACACCCTCCCACACCATAATCCTCTCCCTGTAACGTGTTGATACCTTTTCCTAATGGCCTCATACTTATTGACTCTTTATTTTATCTGATATTCACTGTTACTGACTGTCCGATACTTTGATCTTCCCTTCCCAGTCCTTAACACTTTTTTTTTTTTTTCCTGACACTCGTAACTGATCCTTTTCGTTCTGCTCCCTTTTATGTTGCTCTGAAAAGTTCCTGATGTTCCCTGATGCAAGAATATCGATGCACACTGATACTTTGAGCTTTCCATATCTCTTTAATATTCTCGTTTTGTTTTTTTTCTGACACTAATACCTGATACATTTCATTCCATTCCCTTATATCATGATGTTCTTTCGCGTTCCTGCCTGAAGAACAACATATGTATAACTAATATACAAATTATTATTTTTTTTTTTTAAGTATATCTATTAAATGTTATCTCTAGTTTGCGTTTTAAATAATTTGTGTTTGATAAGATTCAATTGTGGTTTCTTTTTCCTTTCTTTCAGTATTTGCTAAGTTGAGAATGAGTGTTTTTTATCTGTGCACCAAATTACTACTACTTTTTTTTTTCAATTACGGCTTATTTTTTTCTTTCTTTTCAGTATTTGCTAAGTTGAGAATGAGTGTTTTTATCCGTGCACCAAATTACTACTTCTTTTTTTCAATTTCGTCTTATTTTTTCCTTCCCTTCAGTATTTGCTAAGTAATTTTCCTTCCCTTTCAGCATTTGCTAAGTTGAGAATGAGTGTTTTTTATCTGTGCACGAAATTACTACTTTTTTTTTCTTTTTACAATTTCGGCTTATTTTTTCCTTCCCTTTCAGTATTTGCTAAGTTGAGAATGAGTGTTTTTTAACTGAGCACCAAATTACTACTACTTTTTTAGGCTGCCTCCTCCTCCAACGTGCTCGGGTCTTCTGCGCCTCCCTCAGTCACACCTAATACAGGCATGTCCTCTTTCACTGCATTCATGAAGCTTCTCTTGGGTTTTTCCTCTCTTTCTTCCTGCCGTGTATTGTCAGATATATGAGTTATATCTAAATTACTTTATTTGACCATCAGAGTTGCATCGTTGTCTGTCACAAATTTTCAGTTCTCAGTCACATTGTTTTTTCTAAGTCCACTTCTAATATTATCACTACAAGCATGGAATTCGGATTTTTTTTTTTTTTTTAGCTTTCCTGTTTCGCGTCTCTCAATGTTTTCGCCACATTTTTTTTTTTTTTCACACAATTCACGAAGCCACACTCCAGGCACTTCTCTTCTACACCCACCTCTGAACATTTCACTGGAGTCACGAAATTGGAGACCCTACTATTTTTTTATCCCGTTTCTTCCTTATGGGTGCCAAGTAAAGATTTCACACAGCGCGTAGTGGAGGTTTTAATTCAAGTAATAATCGTAACAATGCACATTTAAACACTATACTAGAAAGAATCTGGAAAATATATTGTTTTAATCCGTGTTCTTCCTTCAGCACAGTGATTTTCATTAACGGTCTCCTGTCACAGTGGAAATGTTAATACGAGTAATAGTAACAACAGGTTCTTTAATTGATGCCTTTCCTCCCTTGTCGGTGTTAGTAAATATTCTATGCAGGTGATTTTTGTGAGCTGTTACACATTCCAGCGACAGTTTTAATACGACCAATAACAACAACGATCACTTAATCCTCTCCCTTACTGGTAACACTCCCTTCCCTCTCCCTTCCCACCACCCATATCTCAGCAAGTGGCATCCCTCCCTCCCTCTCCCTTCTCTCCCTATCTTACTTTCTCTCCTCCGTCCCTCCCTGTAGCGCGTTTTCCCCCTCCCTCTCTCTCCCTCCCTCCCTCCCTGATGACGTCACTGCTCGCCTTCCTTCTCCCTAACGACGTCGCTTCCGGGAGGGAGAGAAAGTGAGGGAAGAAAGGGAGAGGAAGAAGGGAAGGACTGCAGCTACGAGGGAGGGAAGGAGGGAGAAAAGGAATAAGAAAGGGAAAGGAAGAAGGAAAGGAGGAAGAGGATAAGTGGAGAAAAGAAGGAAAGGGAGAATTTTAGAGTAAGGGAGTGTGAGAGTGGAAGAGTGAAGAAGATAGGATGGTGAGGGAAGTGAGGGTGATGATTGTAATGGTGGTGAAGGTGAAGATAGAGAAGGAAGAGGAATAGGGAAGGAGTTGGGAAGGAAGAAGTGAAAAAAAAAATGGACAAGGAGAAAAGGAGAAGCAAGAGAAAAAGGATAAAGATAAAGAGCTCTTTAACACCACACCGCTCTTTAACACGCCCCGCAGGGCGGGGCGTGTTAAAGAGCGGTGTGGTCACTCGTGTTATAATGAAGCTTTGTTAAGTGTTAGTGATCTGTGTGTGTGTGTGTGTGTGTGTGTGTGTGTGTGTGTGTGTGTGTAATAATAATAATAATAATAATAATAATAATAATAATAATAATAACAATAATAATAATAATAATAATAATAATAATAATAAACGGTTTATTATTTAGGCAGTTAACAAAGTGAAAATGTACAGAGGGGGTGGGGAAACACTTAACATTAATCCTAAAAGTAAGTCTAATCTAGAAGAGACTATTGATTGATGGCTCGCACCATGGTGGGAATCGCACTGAGTCTGTACCGATCCGTGCGCGGCGCCTTTAGGGGCGTTATCTTATTGTGGTGTCTGGTGGCACGGGTCGGGGGAGGCGCGTCAGGCGGCAGCATGTTTCTGAGACGTGGGTGATGCAGTAGTCCCCTTCCAAACTTCTCCAGAGCCTCTCGGTGCCTGGTGGATAGTCTGGACAGTCTCAGGGTGGTCAGGGCTTCTTCATAGGTGGTGTATGCAGGGCCAAGGATGACCCTGCACGCCCTTTTCTGCACACTCTCTAGCTGTAGCTGTTGAGTGTGTGTGAGGGAGGAGGACCACGCTGGGGAGGCGTACATGAGTTTGGGGAGGATGAAGATAGGGTACACCCCCCTTAACTCATCTGTCGGCGTCCCCAGCGACCTGAGTCTGCGCAGCATGTACAGCCTGTAGGTAGCTGATCTCACGGTGCTGGCGACATGCTGCTTCCAGGTCAGCTGGTCGTCCACCGTGACTCCGAGAAGCTTGGCACATTGGACCACCTGGAGGGGGTGAGGGCCCACTGTGAGCCGGGGAGGGGGCACTGGTACAGAGGAGGTACAGAAATGCATCACCACAGTTTTGCTGTGGTTGATGGTCATCCTGCTCTCCTCCGTCCACGTCTGCAGTCGCTCCAGAATTGCTTGCAGTGGCGAGTAGTCCGGGTTCTTGGTGGATTCTGGGACGCCCACGGTGCAGTCGTCCACATACTTCCAGCGATGGGGGGTGTCGGTGAGGGCGTCGTTAATGAGGAGGAGGAAGCATAGAGGACCCATCTTGGTCCCCTGGGAGACCCCACATGTCAGCTGTTGGTAATTAGAGACAGAGCCCTGATAGCGAACGGCCTGACGCCTCCCTGTGAGGAAGTGTGTGTGTGTGTGTGTGTGTGTGTGTGTGTGTCGAGATATCAAGCGTGCACACTCACTCACTCACTCAGGCACTCACACACACACACACACACACACACACACACACACACACACACACACACACACACACACACACACACACACACACACACACACACACACACACACACACACACACACACACACACACACACACACAAAACTCACACACACACACACACACACACACACACACACACACACACACACACACACACACACACACACACACACACACACACACACACACACACACACACACAAAACTCACACACACACACACACACACACACACACACACACACACACACACACACACACACACACACACACACACACACACACACTCATCCTTTCGCAACCACACTAATCTTAATTACACCAATGCTTTCCTCGTGTAGTTTTGCTTATCAGTAAACAAGGTGTCTATCAATATCATCAGTGCCATCATAACATGTAATTTTCAAAGAGATTACCAACACCCCAAAAACTACATCAGCTGAATTATTCTTTCTTTTTCTCTTTTTTTTTTTAGCTTGTCCTTTTTATTTTTGAGGGAGTGTTTATTATTTTTATTTATTTTTTTTCATTTTCTTGTTTTTGCGTCTTTCGTCTGTTCCCTTCACGTGTATTAAAAAAAAAAAAACAGGAAGAGGAGGACGAGGTGGAGGAGGAGAAAAGGGAAACTGACGAGGAAGAGGGCGAGAAAAAAATACAAGAGTGGAGGAAATTTTGAACGTGAAAACAGAAAACTACAGCAACAACAACAACAACAACAACAACAACGAGACGAAGATGATGATGATGATAATGATGATGATGATGATGATGATGATGACAATAAAAAGTATAGAAAGCGGAGGAGAAAAAGAACGAGGACGAACAGGAACAACAAAAATAAGAAGAAAAGAAGAAAAAAGCAAAGAAAGAAACTAAAAAAAAATAGGAGGAGGTTCAGGAAGAAGAGGAGGAGGAGGAGGAGGAGGAGGAGGAGGAGGAGGCGGTGGCGGCTATCTGTGTTACCAGATCAGGCTGACATGACCCGCGGGAGCAACAATCTGCTACACACTGTGAGGACCGCTGGACCGTGACTCTCCCTCCCTCTCACTCCTCTCCCCTCTCCCTCTCCCTCTCTCTTCAGGGCCTACGTGGGAGATACTGGTGATAATGTATTCAATGAGTGGTATGAAATCAGCGCTCTCTCTCTCTCTCTCTCTCTCTCTCTCTCTCTCTCTCTCTCTCTCTCTCTCTCTCTCTCTCACTGGATGGCAACCCTAATGCACATGATGGGAAAAAATTATGATAAACACCAATAATTTACTGGCTCTCTCTCTCTCTCTCTCTCTCTCTCTCTCTCTCTCTCTCTCTCTCTCTCTCTCTCTCTCTCTCTCTCTCTCTCTCTCTCCTCTCTCTCTCTCTCTCTCTCTCTCTCTCTCTCTCTCTCTCTCTCTTTCTCTCTCTAATGCATTAAGGGGTTCTCGTGAAATATACATATATGTTATGTTTCCAAGAGTGCTTTTTTTCAGGATTGTAGAGAGAAACAATGGCTTAAATCTTGATGAAGTAAGATTTACGCTTTCACTTGTCTCCAGTGAGGCGTCTGTTTAAAGAAGGATCTGATAGGTCTTTCATTGCCACAGAGAATACAAGAAGGGTGACGTAAGCAAAAATTCTCAAGGTCAGTAGTCATGATAGGATAAGAAGATTAAGAGGAGATTGATGAGATCTTTTCTGTGGTAGTGGCGATGTATCAAGGCTAAACAAACGAAATTCTCAAGACCAGTAGTCAGGATAGGACAAAAAAAGATTAAGAAGAGATTGATGAGGTCTTTCTGTGGTACTGGTGACGTAAATAATGGTAACAAACGAAATTCTCAAGGTCAGTAATCAAGATGGGATAAGAAATAACGGGTTTAAGCTTGTAATAGTTAGAGATGAGAATCCTACTGATCATCTATGTGGCCTTTTGAAAACAGTCCTGCTGAGAGGCCAAGGCGCTTCAACATGCAGGCTGCGTGCACCACTCCATACAAATTATGCTGATATTCTCCAGTACTGTTATTATTATTATTGCAATTTCTTCTTCTTCTTTTTATTACCTCTTGTGATGTGTGTGTGTGTGTGTGTGTGTGTGTGTGTGTGGTGTGTGTGTGTGTGTGTGTGTGTGTGTGTGTGAGTGTGTGTGTTATCCATCACTATCCACTACCTTAAAACCGTTGATATTCATTCTGTTCCCTTTTTTTTTCATGACAAAGTTTCTTCATCATCATAGTTCTTCATTATTTTCGCAGTGTAGTAAAAAGAAAATTTTTTTCTTACTTATATGTCATGTGTATCTACTAAAAGCAAATATATAACTTTTTTTTATGTAGGAAGGACACTGGCCAAGGGCAACAAAAATCTAATAAAAAAAATGCCCACTGAAATGGCAGTCCCATAAAAGGGCCAAAGCAGTGGTCAAAAATTGATGGATAAGTGTCTTGAAACCTCCCTCTTGAAGGAATTCAAGTCATAGGAAGGTGAAAATACAGAAGCAGGCAGGGAGTTCCAGAGTTTACCAGAGAAAGGGATGAATGGGATGATATTTACGCATCTACTCGTATATGAACACGTTTTGAGGGCGTAAGGGAAGCTGCAAGAAGCCTTCAGGCCTACACGTGGCAGTCCCTCAGTAAAACATCCCTGGCAGTCTCCACCTCTCATCCCTATTCATTAATTTACTTTGTCTTCTTTTGAGGCTCTCTTTCAACTGGACTCTAATGGCCTGACTACCGAGCTTAACCTAGTCACCCACCACGCTGCCTGAGAAAAAGTTTATTCACTTATGTTTGTTTATTAATATAGTTATTCATCAGTCTGTTTACTCAAATCACTTACGTTTCATTATTTTTTTACCTTGCCTTCTTTTTGTATTTAGTTATTTATTCACTAATTGGCTAATCAATCTATCAAGCTTCCATGTTACCTACTCCTTGTATTAACGCATTTATTCATTTGATTCCCTATTCATTTCTCCATCCAGACTTCTTACCCACTTATTCTATTTCACTTACTGACTCCTTATCTATTGATCTATTCACCGATTTACTTCATTCACCTTCTCGTATCTGCATCTGTGTCTTTCATTCACTTGTTGACTCTTCTATCTATCCTATCTCTCCACCAGTTTATCCTATTCACTTACTCGTATTTACATTTATCAGTCTCTCTCCCACCGCCCCGCCTCCCGCGCCCTCCCACCCTCGACCACATCGCACACACCATACACTTACCGATTTCCAACTCTGTCTATTACTTTCTCAGGCTGTCTGTCTCACAATCTACCTACCATGTCATTGTACCTCTCTCTCTCTCTCTCTCTCTCTCTCTCTCTATCTCTCTCTCTCTCTCTCTCTCTCTCTCTCTCTCTCTCTCTCTCTCTCTCTCTCTCTCTCTCTCTCTCTCTCTCTCTCTCTCTCTCTCTCTCTCTCTCTCTCTCTCTCTCTCTCTCTCTCTCTTCCTACCCACCCATGACTCTCTCTCTCCCTTCGCTTCTCCTTCCCACCAGTAATTCTCTCCCTCCCACCATAACTCTCTCTCTTCCTCTCCCTCGCTCCCTTCACAGTCTCCCCTCTCCCTCCTCTCCCTAGGTCAGATACATCACAATAATTGCCCTTGCCTCACAATTTCTCCTTTTAAAAACATTTTACAAAATAAAAGGACGAACAAGGCCTCTTTTTCTCTACTCGTCCTCCTCCTCCTCCTTCTCCTCCTCCTCTTCTTCCTCCTGCTTCTCCTCCTCCTCTCCCTCAGTTAAAAGAGAGTAGCCGGGCTTGAAATATCGCCGCTTTGTGTTTGACTAGCCAATGTTTCACTCCACGTGCGCCTCGCTCCAAGACGCTGCCCCACTAAGCCTTGAACAGCCGCCGGAGACTCAGGCGCGGCTAGGCAGGGCGTAAACCACGGATTAAATCAAGCTTGTGGACTTTGCATGTAACACTCCTTAGCCCCCCGACGCTACGCTGCGAGGGTTATTGGGCTTATTACGTGTTATTAAGGGTGTCCAGAAGAGTGATTTGGGGTTATGTCGTTACGATAAAGGGTTTGGGGTAAAAAGATGGGTATACTAGACAATAAAAGGCTTAGGTGTTGGATTAAATCAGGGTTATGTACTTTGAACGCTGCGAGAGTCAGTGTGCTCGTCTGGGCTTATTAGGAGAGTGATTTGAGCTTGTGTGGTTATGATAAAGGGTGTGGTGAGGGAAAAAAAAGGAATGTACAAAAGGAAAGAAAAGGTTGTGTTGGGTTACATCTTTGCATACAACTCTCCTTAGCCCTGTGACGCTAGCTACGAGGGTTATTGGGCTTGCTTTGGCTTATCTGGGCTTATCAGGCTTGTTAGAGCTTGTTTGAGTTTCTTAAGATGGTTCAATAGTGATTTGACTTATCTAAACTAGTTAGGTCTCCTTAGGGCGGTCTGGTAGTGATCTGAGCTTGTGTGTGTGTGTGTGTGTGTGTGTGTGTGTGTGTGTGTGTGTGTGTGTGTGTTAAAAGGAGAGAATTTTTCCTGGAATATTCTGAAATAGACTGAAGGAAAAGAGGAAGAAGTTAATGAATAAAAGTTTTCCTTAAATAGCCTGAAGGAAGAGAGGGAGGGAGGAGAGAGAAGTTAATCAAGAGAAGCTTTGATGGAATGGCCTTGAATAGACTGAAAGAAGGAAGGGTGAACAGGTCGTGGTAGTGGTGGTGGTGGTGGTGGTGGTGGTGGTTGCAGCGGCGATGGTGGTTGTGGTTGTGTATATGGGAGAAGAGAAGCAGTTTACGTGATGTAAAGAGAAGAAGAATGATGTTTGGATTTAATGGACGCAATGAATCAAAGAAAATATTATAGAGAATTGGAAAATATATTATATGAGTGAATGTTTTCCCAGTAGTTTATGATGGAATTGTGAGGAAAATCAAAGAGTATTTTATTATTATAGAAAAAAATACGAAGAATTATGTGAAATCACACACACACACACACAGAAAGAGAGAGAGAGAGAGAGAGAGAGAGAGAGAGAGAGAGAGAGAGAGAGAGAGAGAGAGAGAGAGAGAGAGAGAGAGAGAGAGAGAACCACAGACAGACAGACAGACAGAGGCAGACATACAAACAAACACAGAAAAAAAACAGTCAATGAACTTACCCTAAGAAAATAATAAAATTAAAGAAAATTAACAAAAAATTTCATTACAAGTAAAAAAATAGAATAAAATTTTCCTTCAAGCAAAAAAAATAAGATAAGATAAAATAAAAAAATAAATCAACAATAAATTTGAATGAAATAGCACAAAGTTTCCCTACAGCTACACACATACATACATACATACATACATACATACATACATACATACATACACAATACCCAGTTTACTTACACACAGCAGTAGTTTACGTACATGCCTGAACTTATGTACACAAATAGGCTGGGTCAATAGGCCTAATGGAGCCTACATGAGGATGGATAAGGCGCCCGTACACACACACTACACACACACACACACACGAAGGGTTAGGGGAAGATGATAATAGGGAGAAGGAAGGAGATGGAAGGGGAAACAGGGAGACAGGGAAACTGGATAAAGGGAAGAATGGAAAGTGGAAATAAAGTAACAAGGAATAGGGAAACAAAATTGAACAAGGGGAGAGGAAAAAAAAAAAGAGAAAAATGGAGATAAAACGAGAAAGGAAAGAAAGAAAACAGAGGAAAGCGAAAACAGGGAAGAGGAGGAAAAGAAGAACGGAAACTAAAAATAAAGTAAGGAAGAATAAACAACTTAAATTATATAAACCGAGAACATAGAAAAAAAAAACTAAAAAATAGGAAAAAAAAATACAAGGAGTGGAGAAAAAAAAAAAAACAGGCGAGAAAAGTAACTAAGGAAACAGAACGTGACAAAAGAAAGGAAACACTACAAAATAATAAATCAAAATAGTGGAAACAATATAATGAAGAAAAGCGAAGAAGAAAAAAAAAACGAAGAACAAAGACAACAAGAAAAAAATGTTAAACAGCGAATATCTT
>NW_026973681.1:90000-142500 GCF_035594125.1 Scylla paramamosain | reverse complement strand
GTGGAGGTGCGGCGCAGAAATGTTTGAGAGTACAGGCCTTAGTGCTCATCGTCTCACACTTGGTGACTGATTCCTGCTCAGCTTCACCACGTCCCTGGCATCACGACCCTTGCAACACGCCTCCTCCTTCACCTTTCCCTCTTCCTGCCCCCTCCTCCCCTCTCATTCCTGTCACCCCCTTCAAGATACATCCGAGATACAGCAGTACATGTAACAGTGATTTATGCAGACGTCTGAAGCACTGAAACACTGAAGAAGCAAGTTGAAAGATCGGGTGAAATAATGAAAAGGAAAGAGTTAACGAGTTAGTGAGGTGGTTAGCCTGCTCTGCGCGACTCTGTGTGAGCAGACGTCGTCACTGAACAGCTGAGCGGGGAGGCAGGGAGGGAGGGGGTGAGCAAGATGGAGATCGTTTTAAAATATAGGTAGCAAGTTAGTTATTTTGTTTATTTATAGAAATGAAAATGAGTGAACGTAACGATCAAGAAATAGAAGGAGAACAACGGAGGGGAGGAGGAAGCAAGAGAAAGACGACAATAATTCAGTAGGAAAACTTCAACTGGAGCTGTTCCTACCGGCCGCCACTACTTGCCTGGCTGAAAGTGCACGGTTACTTCACCTCACCTCACCACACTCACCTCAGTCAGCCTGCCAGCACCTCACTCGTGTCCTCGCCTTCACGCCGCCACTAAAGTCACTTCCCACACGCAGCACAGACCAGTACTTTCCCTGCAACACCCTCGCTCTTCCTCTTCCTGACACTCTGCACCCTCCACTCCCTTCCTCTCCCCTCCCTCCACCAGCGCTCCCTCCCTCCACCAGTTTTCTAGTTCCGTGTTATATTTCAGTGAATAAACGAGTGACATCAGTTGTAAATATTTGACCCACACTTACCAAACAAATAAAAGATTTAGACCTCCACTGAAATGTTCATGAATACACAGAGGTTACCCAACTTTGCGTGACAGGCAGGCGTGACGTGTCCAAGGGAGGGGAGGAGTGAAGGGAGGGTCAGCGGAGGAATACAGGGAGGGAGAGGAACGAAGGAGAAGCAGTTAGAGGAGATCCACTCACAGGATTCTGCGTTGTTGATTTGTGTGTAGAAGTATCGTGGGTTTTGCCTGCCTCCATTGTTGCTCGTCTGCTGAAATAAGTAAGTGTCACAGAGAGAGAGAGAGAGAGAGAGAGAGAAAACGGCTACAACACATTACCAGTGACACCAGCAGGGAAAACCCATCACCACCACCATTACTATAACCACAACACCATTCCTTCTTCACAGATATCAGCACCACCACCACCACCACCACCACCGCCACCCACATCATTACCACCACCATCGCCATGACTATCACCACCACCACTGTTCCTCCCTCCCAGTTCATTATCTCCTCCACCACCACCATCACCACCACCATCACCGCCATCACCACCCGATCAAGGAACACAAGGCGATGCACCAGATATTAATGAAAGCGCGCCATTATAACCTGCCATTAATTGCTGCCTCCTCTAATGACCCATCAGCGCCATTACCTCCTTCTCCTCCTCCTCGTTTTCTCTATCTTCTTTCTCTCCACCTCTCTTATTCTTCTCTTTATCTATCTTCCACCTCCACCATCACCATTTCCACCATTACCAACACCTCCTCCTCCTCCTCCTCCCCATTACATCAATTAACCACCTAATCACTGCCACCCCACCATTGGCTCCTCCCTAACAGGATAATTGGCGAAAATATGTTTCGAGGGTGTAAATCAGTGAATCTTCTTCCCCCTCTAACGTGAGAGAGAGAGAGAGAGAGAGAGAGAGAGAGAGAGAGAGAGATTGATAGTATCCCCTCTCTCTCTCCCTCTCTCCCTCACTCTCTTACTCTCTCTTCCTCTCTCCCTCCATCCCTCTCTCCTTCCCGAAGCGATGTAATTCAAGTTTTCTCCTTCCCTGCATCCTTCCCTTCTTTTCTCCTCCTCCTCCTCCTCCTCCTCCTCCTCCTTCCCTTCCTCAGTGTCTCTCTCTCTCTCTCTCTCTCTCTCTCTCTCTCTCTCTCTCTCTCTCTCTCTCTCAACCATGAAACCAAGAAAAGCAACACTACTACTACTACTACTACCACCACCATTTTCTTACACGTCACACCTTTATCGACTTCCATTCAATCACCACCACCATTACCACCACCACCACCACCACCATATATATAAAGTACCAACCCATCACTGTCTGCTACTGTATTTAACTACCACTATTACTACAAATATTACCACAATTTGCACATAGAACACCATCACCACCATCACCACCATCACTGCTACAGTTCATCAACACACACACACACACACACACACACACACACACACTCAGCATACTACAACCACCACCATTACCACCACAATTACGCAAACTACCACCACCACCATCGTCATTCATTACACCAGTCACTACCACAATTCATCACCACCACCACCACCACCACCCCCACCACTATCACCACAATGAGGAGGCGGCGGGTTGGTGGCTTCCCGTCTTCGCTAATAGAAAGATCAATCCGGAAGTTAATTTATCAACCATCTTGTTTGAAAAGGCGGGAGGGAGAGAGGGGCGGGAGGAAGAGACAGAGAGGGGGGAGAGAGGGAGAGGGAGCGGGTGGGTGTGGATGAGTGGGCAGAAGAGGAGAGAGAGGGAGAGGGAGGGAGTGGTGGGTAGATCATGGGTTAACAGAGAGAGAGAGAGAGAGAGAGAGAGAGAGAGAGAGAGAGAGAGAGAGAGAGAATCACGCTGTTTCACCATTAGTGTGGATTGACTCATTCTTAAGTAATGGAGTCCACCAACCCCCCCGTTACCTCTCTCTCTCTTTCTCTCTCTCTCTCTCTCTCTCTCTCTCTCTCTCTCTCTCTCTCTCTCTCTCTGCTTCCACGTTTCTTTCCTCCCTCCCTCTCTCCCTCCCCTTTCCCTCTTCCTCCCTCTTCCTCTTCCTCTCCCTCCCTTCCAATCCTCTTCCTCCCTCCCAATCTGAGGACTAATAAACATTACAAATATGCCATTAAGCCCTTCCTTCACCCTCTCCCTCAGAGAAAGAGAGAGAGAGAGAGAATTTAGATTATTTTTAGCATTAGTCACGTCAGTGGTTAATTTGAATGTGTGTGTGTGTGTGTGTGTGTGTGTGTGATGTAGGCAGATATGTAGGTAGATAGATAAATAAATAAGTAGGTCGGTAAGTAGATAGATAGATAGATAAATAAATAGATCGATTGATGAACAGACACTGGGAGACTCACTGAATGACCGATAAGTTAAAAGACATGAATTTTCTGCCAAACGTTGGTGCACAAAACAACAGCCTCGTTATCCTCATTGCCACGGAGCCTTGATTACCCACGCGGCAGTATTAGCAACACACGCCTTCTTGCCGCCCACACGCGCACCGTTTGTTACCAGTCCGATCCTTGACGCACTCACGCCCCATAAAAAGCAGGAGACACACTCATACAGCGTGACGCAACTCAGAATGCATCACACTGAATTTCTCTTAAACAGACTCCTTGCGTGAGTACTGTTGCATTTCAAAGCGTGGAGGGAGAGAGAGAGAGCAATGACTGTATATCTAAGTCAAGTTCTTTAGCTACAGGCAGTGAGGAAAGTCTCGTTATGAAGTTCTCTAGCCAGTTCATCTCTAGCTCAAGTTCTCTAGCTACAGGCAGTGAGGAAGGTCCTATTCATCATTCATTCCATTAAGTTCTCTAGCCAGTTCATCTCTAGGTCAAGTTCTCTAGCTACAGGCAGTGAGGAAAGTCCCATTCATCATTCGCTCCATTAAGTTCTCTAGCCAGTTCATCTCTAGCTCAGTTCAAGTTCTCTCGCTACAGACAGTGAGGAAGGTCCCATACATCATTCAGTTCATTAAGTTGTGTAGCCAGTTCATCTCTAGGTCAGTTCAGGTTCTCTATCCATGAACAATGAGGAAAGCTTCCTGTGTCATTCATTTCCTTGGTAAGCGTCTTCCAGTGACCAGAAGTGCATTAAAGTGTTGTACATCAGACTTTACAATTTAGATTTTTATTATTTTCTAGAGTTATCATTATAAATAAATACCACTTAATTTGTCTTAGTCTGTTTTCACTTTCATGTATCTGTTTGCATTTCTGTGTAATTTCGATTCTGTCTATTATTAGAGTTATAATTAGAGACGAGTACCACAGTTTGCGTGAGTCTGTTTCGCTCCAGAATTCTCTCTCTCTCTCTCTCTCTCTCTCTCTCTCTCTCTCTCTCTCTCTCTCTCTCTCTCTCTCTCTCTCTCTCTCTCTCTCTCTCTCTGTCATATTGTTATTTATAATATTATTTACACGTACACCTTAATAATCTGTGGTCAGTTAACAATCTCAGTCTGGATCTAATTCTGAATCAAGGCGTGTGTTTGTGCATAGTTTGGTTGAGTGTGCAGTGCCTTGCCAAAAAGAAATCACTTCACATTATCTCTTAGAAACCATTTGCTTTGAGTGCCGCAGTGTGCATCAGTCTGTTTCGCTTCCGTGTCGGTGTCTGCATTCCTGTGTTATTTCGTACACTGCACGAGGGGTTAGGACAAAAAATCGCTCTGTATTTCCTCTCTGAAACCATTTGTTTTGAGTGACAGCAAAAGGCGCCTTGGAAAAGATAACTTAGTCTAAAAATTGTTGTATAGAATGTTTAAAATAAAAGTATAGAATGTACACACTGCATAGTATAGAAAAATATGGAATGATTTGCATCCAGCGGCGTGTGTTCAGTGTTCATTGTTGTCTGTCACTTTTGAGTCAGTCACAGTAACTAAATGAGTAAATAAATAAAAAAAATGTATCAACCAAAGCAGTGCTGCCCAATATATCAATACAAATTATTCAGTATTACATTGTAAGTTAGAGAGAGAAAGGCAGAGGGGGAGACCGAAGGGTACATGAAATACAGGTGAGGAAATGCGTGTGACTCACCCACTCACTCACTCACTCACTCACTCACTCACTCACTCACTCACTGATTGATTGATGAAGTTAATTATTAGAATCCCAAAAACAGCAATACAAAATTCTATTACGTATTTCCTTCGTTCTTGCATGCATGTCATTATGTATGTATGTGTGTATGTATGTATGTAGAGAGAGAGAGAGAGAGAGAGAGAGAGAGAGAGAGAGAGAGAGAGAGAGAGAGAGAGAGAGTGAGTGAGTGAGTGAGTGAGTGAGTGAGTGAGAGAGAGAGAGAGAGAGAGGGGGAACCGTAAGATTTTCACAGTTAATGTTTAAATAGACGAGTCATTTCCCATAACCTCTTGCTAAAAATTCGTCTATTGTCTTCCCCCGCAAAACTACCTCCTCCTCCTCCTCCTCCTCCTCCTCCTCCAACAACAACAACAACAACAAGCACCACCACGAAGTAGCAGCAAACATCAGTATTCATGCCTCTCATAGCGCTCTCTCTCTCTCCCTCTCCTTTTCCCCAGCCCTTCGTGAAACCTCCACATCTCTTTCCATTCCTCCCCACCCCTTCTCAAACTCCCCCAACCCTCCCCAACTTCTCACAAACATTCCCCACCTCTCTCCAGCCCTCTATAGTCCTGCCCAACCCCATCCCCGACTTTATCAAGCCATCGTCCAGCCCTCCCCCTCTCCCCAGCTCCTCCAGCAAGCAGTATGAAGTGGTAAGAACCCCACAAGGCCCCACAAAGGCCCCCAGTCCCGCAAAGCCGTACAGGAAGACGAAATGATAAGTAACAAGGCAAGAGGCTCCGGTGGGCGGACATGTTGAAGTCAAGTTGTGGCTGACTCCTCCCCAACACCGGACGCGGGCCAATCAGCGCTCACCGTTGCGTACGTCACAACCTCTTGGCCAATGAACGAGCTGGGCCACCCATATCCCCTCCCGCTGCAGGACAGGGACAACAGACGAGTGTGTCAGGCCATCAGCTGGAAGGGCTGTTTACAGGATGATGATGATAATAAAGTTAAGCCTACTGATGAAGAATTTAAGCATTTTTACGAAGATTTACTAGGCACTGCCACAAGCAGCCATGCTGATCAATGCCGAGATGTGACTGTGTCGATTCCAGTTTTAGACGATCTGATCTCCCCTGGTGAGGTCAGTGCCCAGGTGATCACATCAAGGCAGACGAAGCGTGTGGCCCGGACGGCATACCACCTGGAGTGTTCAAGCTGTTACCAGTTCAGTGGTTAATGATTATCACAAGTCTGTTCAATACGATATTTGCCACCGCTCAGCACCCTACGTCCTGGACTAGGGCTAAGTTTTCCACTATATTCTAGAAGGGCGACCGGAAAGACACAAGGAACCATAGAGGCATTAGTGTAATAAATAGCGTTGCTAAATTATTTGATATGTTTGTATGTTCGAGATTAGAGAAGTGGTTCACTCCGTACCATGAACAAGCTGGGGCACAGAAAAGGCGTGGCTGTCTCAAACATATTGTAAATTTGCGTATACTGACCGACTTAGAGAAAGAAAAAGTATCGTGACATTCATTGACTTGAGCCAAGCATACGATCTGGTACCGAGGCACATGTTGATACGAATCCTTAAACGCTTGGGGTGTGGCGCGGTGATGGTGGCTGTTATCGTTGCCATGTACTATGTCACCGAGAGCGTTATCGGCACCGCGGTGTTCACGGTCACCCAGGGAGTGCGACAAGGCTCCCCGACATCATGCCTACTGTTCGTTCTTTACGTTAATGATTTGATTAAATTAATAAAAGAGAACTGTGAGAACGATGGGTTTTTAAAGTGGCTGCATGTTTTAATACTGATGGATGATACCGTTTTGCTTGCTACAGCACGCGAAAGAATGATCTCCAAGTTATCTCTATTGAAGTGATTTTGCGATGATTACGACATGAAGGTAAATGAGTCCACCACCATCACCACCATCACCACCATCACCACACCACATCACTACGTCTCAGCCTCACTTGTCTAAATTTACGACGTAACGCACAACATCACACGCGTCGCCGCTCCTACACACACACACACACACACACACACACACACACACACACACACAGAAAGAGGAATTATGAGTGTGATATAAATATGTTGATTCGTCCGTGGAAGTCTTAAGCACAGCGAAAAGTGCCCGAGGGGAGTGGGCAGCGAGTGGGCGGGAGCGAGCGCGGGAGTGGGCGGGGATAGGCACATGTTGACAAATAACGAGCGCGTGGGAGGGCAGGTTCAGGTAAACACACACACGCTGGCACACTCACCTGAGGACTGTGCGTGCAGGCGTGCAGGGTTTGCAGGCGTGCAGGCGTGGGTCGGTACAGGCACGTGATGGACCTAAGGGTGATTGCAAGGGCGTGCTGAACCCGGGGGCGGCGTGGGGAATGCGGAGGGGGGAAATGTAGCGAGGCGCGCGGAGGTGCGGGTGAGGCAAGCACCCCGCCCACCGGTCCCGCCCACCGCTCGCCGCCCCCGCCCACCGCTCGCCGCCGGACGCTACTCGGAGCCTTACGGGGGCGCGGCGTGCGGGCGCGGGTGGCGTGGCGGGCGGGCGGGCGAACGGGACGCCGCACCCGACCAATGGGAGGCCTCGGGAGGGCTGGGGCTGCCACCACAACCAGGATATTAATTACACGGACTCCCGCCATTCTTCCCTCCCTCCCTCATTCCCCTCCTTCCCTCCAACCTTCACCTTCCTCCTCCTCCTCCTCCTCCTCCCTCCTCCTTGTGAGTCCTACAGCCACACTACCACCACCAACACCACAACCACTTCTCCGAGGCCTCATTACCACCCCAAACACGCCCAGGACGCTCCCTTTCTTCACCTCTCTCTCTCTCTCTCTCTCTCTCTCTCTCTCTCTCTCTCTCTCTCTCTCTCTCTCTCTCTTCTCTCTCTCTCTCTCTCTCTCTCTCTCTCTCTCTCTCTCTTTCTCTTTTGTTATTTGGTTTTCCTTTGTATTCCTTTGCACTCCTCCTCCTCCTCCTCCTCCTCCATATACATCCGCCGCGGGGACACTCCAGCCTCATAAACACTCTGAAACTCTTAAGGGATTCCATCTTAGTTCAGAAGCAGAGAGAGAGAGAGAGAGAGAGAGAGAGAGAGAGAGAGGAGAGAGAGAGAGAGAGAGAGAGGAGAGAGAGAGAGACCACCTTGCACCTCCTTCTCTCGGCGCCTCTGATCCTGACAACGACGTGTTTACCAGATCCGCTCTTCTCTCCTCTCTCTCTCTCTCTCTCTCTCTCTCTCTCTCTCTCTCTCTCTCTCTCTCTCTCTCTGATACTGACGGTGTTTTTGTAATTTTTTTTGTGGGTTTTTTGTATGTTTTTTTTGTCTATTTATTTGTTTTTAAGCGTGTGTGTTTTGTTTATTAGTTTGTTTGTTTATCTTGATTACTTTTTTGTTTTGTTTTGTCCAATTTGTCTTCGAGTGCTCGTTTGTGTGTACGTGTGTGTATGTATCTATGCGTCTCTCTCTCTCTCTTTCTCTTAGTTTCTAAAACAAAACACACACACACAGACACACAGACACACACACACACACACACACAGACACACACACACACACACACAACCGTAGCTGGCATTCCTCAGTCTCCCTTCACTCAGTTCCTCAGTTCCTCAATCTTTCACTTTCTAAACCCCTCAGTCCCTCAGTCTCTTGGTTCCTCAGTTTTCAGTCTCTCTTCTCTCAGTCTCTCTTCTCCCAGTTTCTCCTCTCTCTCTCTCTCTCTCTCTCTCTCTCTCTCTCTCTCTCTCTCTCTCTCTCTCTCTCTCTCTCTCTCTCTCTCTCTCTCTCTCTCTCTCTCTCTCTCTCTCTCTCTCTCTCTCTCTCCACTACTATCTTCATCACCCAATGTTCATTATCACCACAGGGAGGTGAGATAGTGTTATGCTTGTTGAGGAAGGCTTGGGGAGGTGAGGATGGGGGGGGGGAGGGTGGAGGAGATGGAGAGGGAGGGTGCGGAGAGAGGAGGTTCATTAGGGTGACATTGCTATTTGCGAAAATGAAACAGTAAACCTTATACTTATCTTGCCTCCTCCTCCTCCTCCTCCTCCTCCTCCACCGGCTCTTTCACCACCACCACCACCACCACCACCTCCTCCTCCTCCTCCTCCTCCCTCTTTCACCATGACCACTAATGACCGCTTGCAGTGTTACCAGACGCCATTATCTCCACATCTTTCCTTTAGCCAAGCAGACGACGCTGTCATCTGGAGGGGACCCAAAAAAGATGGTAAGTAGTAGAAATAGGTTACCTCTAGTGTCTTTGGTTTTGTAAGAAGAGGAGACCAGAAGCCAATTAAAGGAGCCTGGAGAAAGCCACTGAGGGGAAGACAGAGTGAGATGGAGGGATGAGATTGTGGTAGAACAGCAAAGGATAGGAGGCACAGAGGAACATGAAAGGGACAGAAATGGTTAACTGGAGGAGACTTGTACATGACACCAACCCTGCACTCACTCCAGGGAAATGGTCAAAGGAGAAGCGTTGCTGATTTTGTCAATCCGTTAAGTTTTATGTGGAATCAAGAATTATCATCGTGAGGATTTTTTTATTTCTTTTATTTAATGTATCTTGTTTACTTTAAGAAATGTAAGTGTATAAGGATGTTGAGTGACAGGAGAGTAATGTAGTTTTTAATGTTGAAGTGATTGACGAGGTAGTGTTTAAGCATGTAGCTGTGGATGTAAGACTGAATATATTGATGTGAGGTTTGAAATGAGTACAGTGGAGAAAGTGTGAGGGAAGAATTAATAGTGTTTGATGTGGGATTGCTTAGAATATAACAACATGAGATGAGGGAAGCTACAAGAAGCCCACACATGGCAGTCCCTGTATGAAATATACCCTTCCATTTCTACCTATCCTCCTCATCCAGAAATTTGTCTTTACTTGTCCTTAATGACTCAGCACTAATAACCTTTTTACTAAGCCTGTTTCTTTCATCTATCACTACTTGATAACCAATTTCTTTGTATCTCTCTTTCAAATCTAACTTTATTGGGTTTGAGCCTGTTGTTTCTTGACCTGTCCTCATTACTGACTTTCAGGATTTTCTTTCACACTTGTGATTTTCCTTATACCACTTAAAGACCTCCATCATTATCATGTGGGAATTTTAAAAGTAAGCATAAATGTTAGTTGACTTTCATAAAAGCATGCAGTGTTCTCTCCACATGCTGGTCATCTGTGTTGGGGCTGAGCTCAAGCTTGACACAATTCCTTCATCTTTGAGCTTGATGCAGTTCCCCTTTCTGTCTACAATGATAGCAGTCCACATACTCAGTTCATATGCACAAAGTAGTGCTTGACTCTGACTCTGGCGTTAATGTCAGTTTCTTTGGTTAGGAAGGCGGAGTTGTACCTTCCCTTCATGTGACTTGTTTCCCTCACCAGGAAGTGGCTCTGCTGGATGTGAGGAAGGAAATCACATTCTGCAGGAAAGTGAACATTTCCATCATTGGCCTGGTGGAGAACATGACCACCTTTGTGTGCCCCAAGTGTAAGGTGAGTGAGATGTGTGGTGCCTCTCACCTGTTCATTTGTGTGTCAGCAGCAAAGAGTGGTGGTGATGTAGCTGGGATCCACCAGCAATCATAGACTCCTTGCAACCAAGACCACCTCTTGGCTAGGTGGGAATTCATGTGTGTTGTGTAAAGGGACAAGATTGATGGCGACAGACCACACCTTTCTTATCAATGGAAGATTTTTGGCAATACAAAAGTCAACCAGTTTAAATGAAATTAACAGAACAAAAAAAAATTACACAATTTTTCTGCCAGGATGAAACAAAAATTTTTCAATAAGAAATCTAGCAAATCTTGTATTAGGTAAGCCATCTTAAGAGGAGTATGTCAGGCTTGTCTTATCTTGATGCACCATGAATTTCAGACCAAGACGGCCGTCTTCCCTGCCACTACTGGGATGTGACCCCCAGCTGGCAGAGGATACTGAGATGCCACTGCTTGGCCAGCTGCCGCTGGACCCCCGGGTGGCCCAGGCGTGTGATGAAGGCACCAACATTCCGACACAAGAGCCAGATGCTGCTGTCACTCAGGCATACAAAGACATTGCAAACAGTAAGTGTTGTTTTAAATGGAAGATTCTTTATCTGGAATTCAATCTTTGTTCCAGGCCACCACCCCCACAAAGGAGGTAGTAAAGACTGTGTGTGTGTGTGTGTGTGTGTGTGTGTGTGTGTGTGTGTGTACACACACACACACACACACTGCACAAAAACATTGCCTAAGGTTAATTTCAAATTCACCTTGGTGCCTGAGTCTCTAATGGGGAGAGGATGGATCCCTCCTCCTACCCCAACACAAGGGACATTTGCAAAGGCTTACTCAAGTTTGTCAGCACAAGAGCCTGACACCACCGCCTCTTGTTTGCCCCTCACCACACCATGACGGCCCATCCCCTCCCCTGCCCCCTGTGCCTGAGACATTCAGCTGAGCAGATCAGGTGCAGACAAGCCACAGACAGAGTCCTACAGGCTCGTGTCCCATTTTCTATTTACATATGCTCTCCACTCAATCTAATCAGTGTTCTGTGTCAGTGGTCTCTCATTCATGCTGTGCCAATTGTTTGCACAATTGTGGAGAATATTATATGAATTTAGTTCATGCAAACATCTTGACTGGCTAATCTTGTAGCCAGCTTATCCCACATTAAGCATGTAGGGGTTGGCATCATATTAGTATGTGCAGCTAATCACACTAAAGGCAGTGTCACACAGGGCAAATTTCCCCCAGTATGCTGCCCATTTTTGCTGCCAGCTGGGCAAACTGAGCTGTCAGGAAGAATGGCATATGGCTGTGATACCAGACTTGCTGGGAGTATTTGAAATTAAATGACATACACCGTACTACAAGCTGTACATGTTAAATAAAAATATATTGTGGTACTTTGAGTAAAACTGTCAACTATAAAACTTATAAAAATGAAGTATATGTGCCAGTGTGTGCTTGTGAAATTACTTACAGTGCTTATTTGACAACTGCAGCTGGGGAGATAAACAATGTGTTGTGATGGAGACCCGCACTAAGTTTTGCTGGAGTGTGAAAGCTCGACACATTAATTGAGCTATAGTGGATCTGGGCACCATGTTGGCTGTAGGACCTACTTGCGCTGTTGCCACCTCAACCCTGGGGCCCAGAGTGACTGACCATGGCCAGCAGGGTGCAGCCACGGCTTGTAGAGGCAGTGCTGCACAGCCTATATGAGCTGCCAAATAGAGCAAAAGATTTATTACAAGATGTCAACATAACAGCCCAGTCCCTGTGTGATGCCAAACTTGCTGTGTCGCTGGTCTCACCAGCAAAACAGGCAGCATGCTTGCAGAAATTTGCCTTGTGTGATGCTGCCTTAAGTCCTCAGCCAGGCACTGCCTACAGTGGGACTTCCCAACACCCTACTGCTGGCTTGTTCACAGAGGAGATAGCAGGCACTTTTGAGGTGGTATTTATACCAGACAGAGTCCAGACTCCAGACTCAATGAAGTAGAATGGCTGCAGACTTGACCCTGATGGTAGGATTTCACATCAAAATGAGGCAGGCAGTCACAAGAACCATAAACAATGTCAAGGAAAATGAGATAAAGTGTAAATAGAGGAGCAATGTAAAATAGAAGTGGTTTGAAATGTTGAAGAGATGATACATCTTTCTAAACATGTGTTTTTTTTTTTCCCTTCATTGTTGCACATCACCATCCTCCATTTTCCCTGCTCATGTAATCATATATTCTTTGTCCTCTTGGTTAATTTCTTGTGTGCTAATCTCTGGTCTCTTCCTGAATAATCAGCACAAGGCCATGTTTTATCACTAAGTCTCGCTGGTCTTCCCTCCCACTGTGTGGTTGTTAGCTAGTTGTGTGAACGAGTGAATGAGCGAGACTTGTGTGAGGCATGAATATGTGTATGAGTGAACGAGCTAGGCTTCAGTCATAAGTGTTAAGTGGAAGTGCGCGGCCTGGCGCCGAGAGATCACCTACCTCCAGCCTTCTGTTCACACCTTCTGTGAATAAACACCTGCACTGTTACCTGCGTTTCCTGTGCCCCTGCTGGTCAAGAGTCGAACATGGCGCAGTGAGTAGGATCAGGACAAGGCTGCAGTGGGTACGGCGCAGAATGGAGAAGCAGTTGGAGGCGCTGGCTGCCCTGCTAGCGCGACAGTCGGAGCAGAGTCAGGCTCGCGAGGAGCGTTTAACCCAGCTGCTGGAGAGAGTGGGGACACAAGCTCCCAGTCGCACCACGGCGAGCAATGAAGGCGAAACCACAGCCCGCAGCACGTCTACCCAGGGCGCGAGGTTCCCGACGTCCGCCACCATCATTCCTCACTTAACGGCGTCAGCATCTTTACGTGAGTTCGACACGTGGCGCCATAAGTTTGAAGGATACGTAACCCTCGCCAGGATAGACTGTCTCTCCCTGGCTGAGCAGAGGGCGGCACTCGCTGCTGTCCTAGACGACGAGTGGACCCGTACACTTCGCTACGGGATAAGCTTACCGAGAGACGCGGAGTTAAGAACCATCCTCGATGCAATGTGTGAGTACCTGCGAAGCCAGCGCAACATCATCATGGATAGAAGAGACTTCTACTCCCGCGTGCAAGAAACGCAAGAAGGTTTTGACGACTTTTTATGTGCTGTAAAGGAAATCGCCAATTTCTGTGACTTTTGCGACCAGTGCATAAACCATCAGCTGCGTGACAGAATTGTCGTTGGGACACGAGACGAAGTGGCTCTGAAACGCATGCTGGAAAACAAGAAACTCACCCTTGAAAACGCCATAGATATTTGCAGAGCATCAGAGAGCGCTAACCAGTGTAGTGCAGTACTAAGGGGCGGCTCTCACTCTTCGAGCCATGGTGTGAACGCTGTCTCGAACTACAGGAAGGGCAGTTTCGGGGGCTCAAGCCCCACGGGCTGTTATCGTTGTGGCAAAGATTGTCGCAGTGACAAAAGGGGATGCCAGGCAATAGATAAAGTGTGTCGTAACTGCGGGAAAAGAGGGCATTTTGCGAGTGTATGTCAGCAGACAGTGAGGAAACGACGAGGAGCTTCGAGGAGTTCCTCAACTGTCTCTCCTCATCGCGGTGCAGGCCCGAGGCGGGGAGCCAGTGCCAGTGTATACCAGCTCTTATCAGGCGTATACACAAAGACGGTGACGGCACGACCTGCGCCCCAGGTGCTCATTACCGCCACACATCCCGCTGGAAGAGACAAGATTACGTGGACTCCTGACTCTGGGGCCGAAACGACCGTTATTGGCCTCGACACGGCAACACTCCTTGGAATCCCGCCCTCCAGCTTGGCGCCCGCTGATGGTGATGGACTTTATGCTGCCGGTAATCACCCCCTCACCTGTGTAGGAACTTTCTCGTCGCACTTGCAACTGGGCGACAGGGAAGCTGAGACTGTTGTGAGCGTGGTGAAGGAGGTGAAGGGGGCGCTGCTTAGCTGGTACGATTCCATCGCTCTCGGAATCCTCCCCGAAGATTTTCCGGCTCAAATCCGACCGCTACGCAGGGAAGAACAGCACACCGGCAACAGCTCCATCAAGTACCCGACCGCCTCGCAGCCACCTCTATCTACGCCCACAGAAGTGATCAGCTGGCCTCATTCCTACGACCCAACGCCACAGCAGCGTGCGGGGCACGCTGCTGCTGTGATCAAGGCCTTTCCCAGCGTCTTCGAAGCAAAGGAAGGTTTACGTGCAATGGCTGGTGGATCCATGGCCATCGAGTTGACAGACGACGCTCGACCCTTCGCCGTAACAGCATCTCGTACAATCCCTTACAATTGGCGTGAAGAAATTAAGAGCCAGTTGGAAGAGCTGCTTAACAAGGGAATCATCGAGAGTGTGGACTACCCTACGGCATGGTGCCACCCCATCGTGCCTGTCCCAAAAAAGACATCTGGTGTAAGGCTGTGTGTTGACCTGACACGACTCAACCGTTACGTGAAGAGGCCCGTGTATCCAGTGCGCTCACCTCATGACGCCATCGCCTCGATCGGGACCGGAGCAGTTTGGTTCACCACTCTTGATGCCAAGATGGGGTATTTTCAAGTCCCCATTAGAGAAGAAGACCAGGATTTAACCTGCTTCATAACACCTTGGGGTCGGTACAAGTTTCGGCGAGCGGTTATGGGTCTCGTCTCGTCTGGAGACGAGTATAACCGTCGAGGAGACCAAGCTCTCGGCGACATACCTAACACCATCAAGATCGTGGACGACATCCTGGCCTATGACTCCACCTACAGTGCGCACTTAGCCCATGTCATTCAGATTGTGCGGCGGTGTGACCAGCACGGCATCACTCTCAACCCACAGAAGTTTACATTCGCGGAAAGAGTGGTAGATTACTGTGGTTACTCTGTTTCTGGACAAGGCTACACGACAGACTCAAAGAAAGTTAAGGCAATCTCTGACTTCCCACGACCACAGCACATCACCGACTTACGATCATTCATGGGTCTTACAAACCAGCTTGGAAGCTTTTCTCCTGCTGTGGCTGCAGCTGCACAACCCCTCAGAGATCTCTTACGCCCGAAGAACAGTTGGTGCTGGTCTCCTAACCATGAAGAGGCGTTTGAGAAGGTGAAACAGTGTCTCGTCAGCCCACCTGTCTTGGCATACTTCGACCCATCATTACCAACGATGCTACAGACTGACGCCTCAAGGATGCACGGATTTGGATTCGTTCTCCTGCAGAAGCACAGTGACCAGTGGAAGATGGTGCAATGCGGGTCAAGATTTGTTACAGACACAGAGAGCCGCTATGCAGTAATAGAGTTGGAAATGGCTGCAATCGTCTGGGCAGTCAGGAAATGTGGCACCTACCTGAAAGGACTCCCTCACTTCGATCTAGTGCTCGACCACCGCCCGCTGATACCTCTCCTCAATAGCAAGTTGTTGGGAGAAATAGAGAACCTGCGGCTGCAGCGCATGAGGGAGAAGCTTGCTCAGTATTCTTTCACAGCAAGCTGGCAAAAGGGATCGACACACTGTGTGCCCGACGCCCTCTCACGTGCTCCAGTACAGGACCCAGTGGAGGAAGAGGATGCTGCTACTTCTGGTGACCTCGACCCTCTCCACTCAGCGGTCATCTCAGCGTTATCTGCCACCAATGAGGACGGCGTCCGCTTAGCACCACTCCAGGATCAGACTGTGGAAATGGTACGTGCCGCAGCAGCAAGAGACGGGGAGTACTGCTTGCTCAAGAACGTCATCATCGAGGGCTTCCCTGATCATTGCCACGACCTCGATCACCGCTTGCGTACGTACTGGCCGGTGCGCAGTCTGCTGGCCGTAGACGACGACCTGGTGGTTTACGGGCCGAGGCTTCTTATTCCTCACAGCCTCCGCCGAGAAACACTAGAGCGACTCCATGACAGTCATCAGGGGATGGAGCGCACCAAGCGACGGGCCCGACAAACGGTGTACTGGCCTGGTATGGACAGAGACGTTGAGAACGTCGTTTCTGGATGCTCACTATGCCGTCCACTCCTACCAAGCCAAGCCAACGAACCTCTCTGGCAGGACACGGACACACCCAGCAGGGTGTTTGAGTCAGTTTCTGCAGACTACTTCCACGCAGCAGGCCGTACATACCTCGTGTATGTAGATCGCTTGTCTGGGTGGCCTCACGTGTCTGCATGCTCACGTCCAGCATCGGCTGATCAGCTCGTTCGTGTCCTTCGGGGTGTGTTCGCCGACACGGGCGTGCCTGTTCTCCTGAGGACTGACGGTGGACCGCAGTTCACTTCTTCATCGGTACGGCGCTTCCTGGCTCGATGGGGGGTGGAGCATCGTGTATCTTCACCTCATTATCCACGCTCCAATGGTCACGCCGAGGCAGCGGTCAAGTCCGTGAAGAAGCTGATCCTCACGACCACACAGCAGGGACACCTGGACGAGGATGCGTTCGCTCGCGGGTTGCTGGAACTGCGCAACACTCCGAGGGCGGAAGGGCGATCACCAGCACAAGTCCTCTTCGGTCATCCTATGAGGTCCTGTGTCCCGGCTCATCATCGCTCATACGCTCAGCAGTGGCAGCGCGCTGCTGATGAGTGCGACGCCAAGGCAGAGCGACTGAGGAAGAAAGCGAAACTTCGCCACGACGCGTCCGCCCGTACTCTTCCTCTCCTGCACCTCGGTGGCCACGTCGACGTTCAAGATCACACGACAGGCCTCTGGGATCGCCTGGGTGTCATCGTGGCTGTTGGGCGAAGGAGAGACTACCTCATCAAGATGGGCAGCGGTCGCGTGATGTGGCGTAATAGAAGACACCTACGCCCACACAGACCTCTTGCTCCCCTTCCTGTCGAGCAGCACACCGCTCATGGCGGTGCAGCGCTTCAGCATCAGGGTCACGAGGAACACCACCATCCCGGCAGCCCGGAGCATCAGGGTAACGGGGTACACCGTGGCCGAGAGCAACCAGAGCGTCGAAGCAGCCGACAGCGTAGGGAGCCGAGACGACTGCAGGTGCGGTGGCACCGTAGCACCTACGATTAGTCGTACGTGTTCATTGTACGCTGTGTTTGTTTTGTGTATATGTACCGTGTTTTCTGTACTTCAATCATTGTAACTTTGTTTCATGTGTTACGGTAGCCATAACAAAGATAAGGAATCTTCCTTATGTCTCGGGGGAGGTGTGTGGTTGTTAGCTAGTTGTGTGAACGAGTGAATGAGCGAGACTTGTGTGAGGCATGAATATGTGTATGAGTGAACGAGCTAGGCTTCAGTCATAAGTGTTAAGTGGAAGTGCGCGGCCTGGCGCCGAGAGATCACCTACCTCCAGCCTTCTGTTCACACCTTCTGTGAATAAACACCTGCACTGTTACCTGCGTTTCCTGTGCCCCTGCTGGTCAAGAGTCGAACACCCACTCACCTGTATTACTTTTTGTGCAGGTGAAGCAGTGAACTCTTGTTTGAAATCTGAGAGGTTTTGTGATTATGAATGTAGAATAGATATATGTTACCCTTTCCTTTTAACACTTTTCACTTTCATTACTTCTCCATTGCCAAGCTGATATTTATTTAGGAACAAGTAATGAACAAAAGATTTGAAGAATTAATAAATGGATACCTGCTCCCTTTACATCTTACTTTTCCCAGTTAGAATGATTTCAGTTGGCCTTAAGGCATTGCTTGTAGGGTTACATAGATGTCTTGGCTGCCTCTCTTGGAGAATGTCAGACTGATGCATAAGTAGATGGAATTTCAGTGGATGCACTAAACACTGTAGTAATGATTCAATGTTTATTTCAGAAATCAAGGAGTACTGTGACACACAGTCCCAAGAAGCCACTTGACCTGCAGCGGTAGCAGCAGCAGCAGCAGCAGTCATCACCACACTAACCAACACATTCTACAGAAAAGTCTTGTTATTCATGCAGAGGTTTATTTTACATTTACTTCTTAAATCCATATTATTAACATCAGTCAGTATTTTCTTTACAAATTGTGGCAGCCTTATTCATCATTCATCCTTAATTTATGCCAGAAAGTTTGGGTGAGAATAAAAACTACATATTACAACAGTATCCAACAAAGTAGTTGTTGCCTTGCTATCTTAAGATTTAGTGTAAGTTTAAAGATTTACCTGTGTTAATGTTTGGTCTAATCCTTCACGGTATCTCCTTGCCTTGGTGTGCTGAGGCTGCATGGGGATGTAACTTGATAATTATGCAGACATACAGCATAAAAATTTCAGACTAAAGTGAGGGTTGCAACTTTTTTAAGGTTCTGGATTACTGGAGGCTTTGCCAACAATTACTTTGTTGGATGCCATTCCTGTGCACGTTATGAACCATCACGTCTTATCTTGGAGGTGAAGGTTTAGTATATAATCGTGAATTGGAAAAATACTTTTCTTGGAGGTTTTTAGTATATAATCGTAAATTGGAAAAATACTTTACTTTTAAAAAAATCTTACAGTAAGTCCACATAAAAGTTAGCATACATTTATATGAAAATGTTACAAACATTTATATGAAAATGAGAGAAAAGATACTCAGTGATGTTATATATAGTGCATGACTTGTAGTGGGGATAACACTTGTATTGTCACTCTGGAAAGTCACACACTAACACCAAAAGCAATCAAGGAAATGCCAACATATATTCCATTTTTCTTTCTTTTTAGTAGATGGTTGCTTTGTGATGAAGGAACTTGCTCAAAAATATTTCCTAAAAATCTAAATGTTCACAAGTGAATGGTGAGTACATTGTGAGAGAAAGATATGAACAGACAGGCAGGCAGGCATTTAAATGTAAATTAAATGTCAGTAACCTTTGGTAATGGTCAAAGAATTAATGGCGTGGAAGCTTGTGTGAAGTCCCTGATGAAAGATAAATATACCAGCCACTGGATTCACAAAACTCAACAGGATGACACCCCCCCCCCCCCACCCATTGTAGTATTTGCTGGACTGGTAATTCCTTCTTCCATACTCATCACTCTCCTTCTCAGACCTGTACTTCCTCTTCTCGCTATCCCTTCTGCTGTCATCATGATCTCTGTGGTCACTGACAAACCTCCCTTGCCTGTGGTCAGAATATTCCCTCCTGTGATCCCTGTAATTCCCACGATCCCTATAATTCCCATGACCTCTGTACTCCCCTTGATCCCTGCAGCCTCCTTGATGCCTAAAGTTGCCTCTGCACTGTCTGTTGCGGTCAAATCTGTCAGCAGGGAGTATTGGCGGCTTAGGCAGGCTCTTCTTGCAGTGCTGGAACATATCAAATACTGGTCATTTCATAGACAAGGAGACAAGGAGCTGCTATGGAGTAGAGAGGAGGGATTCAGGGGATTCTGAACTTTGTTGGGATCTATGTACAGTAGAAACCTCAGTTCACAAACCAAAACAAGTTTTCCCATTTAAATTAATTAAAATACAATTAATCTATTCCAACCTCAGAAACTGCATTATTATTATTATTATTTTTTTTTTTTTCTTTGACAAGAATGAAGTTACAGTAACCACAGAAAGGTGTAAGTTTCTTGGACATCAGGCTATATCATGTCACTGATATGAAGGTCAGGTGCCTTCCCAGCTGTTTGACCTGGGAGCCCTTACCTTACTCCATCTCTAAATCACATGCCTTCATAAATTAATTAAGTCTGCCACTTCCTATTTCAACTTTCAGAATGGTTGGAAAGAGTTATTTGAGAGGAAAAGACAAAATCTTGCCTTTCACCAGGCATGGGTTGGCTGGAAGGAAATATTTGAGCATAAAAGTCTATGTAAAATGGGGATTGTTGCACTACTCATGACAGCACATGCTTTCCAAATTCCACCTTGTGTCTGTGATCCAGGAATTCTTGACAACCTCACGTCTTATAAACCTGTCTAACAGATGCACTCTTTCTTTGGACATCCAGACAATGGGACATGAGGTGAAATGTAATTGGACAACAGAGAACATACTGTTATGCAGAAAAATCCCTCCTTTACAGTCTTGCTCCAATATTTCCTTCCAGCCAGTGCATGTTTGGTGCAAGGCGAGATGGTGTCTTTTCTCTCCAATCATTATCATCTTTATAACCATCCTGAAAGTAAAGTAAAAAGAGGCAGGCTAAATAAGAAGGCATGCAATTTACTAGAGGTGGAATGGGGTAAAGGAGATCCAGGTCTAGCTCCTCTCCAACAGCTGGGAAGGCACCTGACTTGGGTGACTTGCCAGTGTGTGATAATCACAATGTTCACGGCAGGCATGCCAAAACACAAGTGTGTGTGTGCTTGCCAGCTGAGGGGGTCTGCAGGGTGTTTGTGCATTCACACACAGAAACACTGTTCAAGAACCATGGCAAAAATTCTTAAAAAATATTCATGAAGTGATTTGTTCATAAATAGGAATGTTCACGAACCGAGGTTCCACTGTGTGTAGTTTAAGGTGTAGTTGTGTGGTGCACTTCAAAGAAATTAAATTGGAGGAAGAATGTTAGGGCTATGATTTCAGTGACAGTTAGTGACTGGAAATATTTATATTTAAGAAGGATAATGATGAGCATACTTGAGTGATGCAAGCAGATGAAGAATTGTCACCACCAGTGTCAGGGAAGCAGTAAAAATATTGCCTGTGAATGATGAGAGGAAAAGGTAGAGTGATGTCTGACCAACACCTAATGGAGGGAGGGAATTTTTGCGAGTAGATTTAAGATGAATGAGAGCAGGAAAAGCTGACAGAAGTGCTGAACAAGTAAGGTGAAAGGTGATAGAGTAATAGGAGAAGAGAATCACAGAGAGGTGGAAGGATAGAGTAAAAGAAGTCCAGCCAGCACATCTTGACATGATTGGTGAGTTGCATGTGGCCAACTAGCATGTTAGTTATTTTTACCACTGTATTCACCACAGAGAAGCTGCATGCCAAAAATACCTACTAAATGGCAATACTCAAGTTCTCCCCACTTGCTTTGATTGACAATATGGGTCAGTTTTAATTACTTTTCTTGAGAAATATGTGCCTTTTTATGAAGTATCACTTACCTCATCCCATCTGCAGCATTTTGTGATGCATGCATATACAAGTGCACAAATTTCTCATGATGTCAAAGACTTACACAGTGAGTGACTGTATGGTACAAATCAGGACTGCATACAAGAAAATGTGCCACCAAACTGGAGTAAACTGAGTTACAGTACATCACCTGGCTTCTAGGTTTGAGGCTTCTGGAGAGCATGATATGCTCTGCCACTCACACTGACATCCAGAAGAATCGTGAGGTTCTGTTCCTTCAGCTGTCTTGCTCCAATAATGATGGGATTTTCCTCTAACTGCCACTATGTGTCAGCCAAAGTCCCACCACTTAACCTTAGGACGACATACTCCACACAGTGTTTGTGGCAGGAAATATCACACTTTCCAGAATCCTCAAACTTCTGTTCTAATGTGATCTCTGGGAGAGTGGGGGTGCTTACAGATGGAAAGAATCAACAAAATTGTGTGTGTGTGTGTGTGTGTGCATGCTTTATCTTGGCCATTTTCTTTTGTTGAGACTGCCTGTGAACTGTGCAAATTTTCTCTGCCTGGAGGAAAGATAAAATAAACTACACATCAAACAGTGTGAACTGATTTGCATGGGTAATATACAATAGCAGCAAACACCCATATTGATCTGGTGGTGGATTACAACCAGTTTTCTGTTTAAAAACTCTTACAGTTCACTTGCTGCTGCTCCCACTGGCCACTGATTGTGTCTAGGTTATGCAGTCATGCCTGCTGACTCACCAGTGGAGACGTGATGCAAGTTAGTGACTTGATATGAATCAACAGTCGTATGAATGAGTTGTGTAAATAATTGGTCTATTTCTTTACATTATTTTTTTTCTAAAAGTTAATACTTTGATATCATACATTATGTTTTCATACCAATATTTTCAAAAGATAGGGGAAGGAGGCAGAGAGCATGCAGAGAGCACAACTTGCAGATCAGCTTGGCTTCAGCAACTATACTCCCTTGTGACTGAATATCCATCCCAGTGATGTGAAGTAATTTCCATTACTCTAGGCTGATATCTTAACAAAAGAGGCAGATGAAACAAAGCATCCACACTTGAGCATGCACACACATCAAGCTGATGTCTCAATAAAAAAGGAAAGCTGAAACAAAGCACCACACATGTGTAACAACAGACATACACACTACCTCTGTAAACTGGTTATCCTCCTCAGTATAGCGAGAGGCTGCTTCCTCCTCCAGCTCAGCCAGAAGCTCGGGGTCGAGAGGCACCATGTCCTCCCCGTCTTGTGCCATTGTGCTAAAACTGCTGGTGCTTGGGAAGGCCAATGAGGAATCTGAAACTGAGTGTTTTCATTTAATACAGATAGAGGGGAGTCTGGTGAAAGCTGGAAGTACAGTGGAATGTGAACCAGTTGGTATTAAAAAAAAGAATACTGCACTGGTGGCTGACTGAGAGAAGTGAGACATACAGCTGTTATGAGTTAGGTGTGAAAGACAAAGTACTAGGCACAAAGGGAGCAGAATGATGATATAGCTTTGAATATTATACTGCTTCAGAAGATAAGCAGAAGTAGAATGAAACTGCATGAAAGAAGTATGAAGAGAAAAGGGAGAAATATAGAATTCTTTATACAAGTGGTACCAACAGCACTGTGTGGGGCTGCAGCATGTAATGTGAGAGCAGGTGAGAGAAGGAAATGAACTGTAATAGAGATGGTGTCTGCAAAACACATGTGGAAATAATACATCTGACCTGGATCAAGTGAGGAATGAGAAAAAGCAATGAAAAGCTGGAAGAGGCAACCAATGCTACAAATTGTATTGTGTAAAGCTGCTCACTGTAAAAGTAGATTGAATCTTGTTGCCTCTAGTGTTTAGCTTCAGCCTGCTTCAATAGGGAGACTGCCTGCCTCTGTGTTTAGACTGCACTGTTCAAAAAGACATAAGCACAAAACTGTTATTTGTTAATGATGATTTATTAATATAAATAAAAGATATATACATTTTAATATTTCCAGTCCATTACTTTACTGAATTCATTAAATTTTGTAAGACCAGCTAAGAACAGACCCCTACAAGCTTCTTACCAATATCTCTTCAACCCCCAAATATGGTGTCCAAATCTATTAAGAGAGAGAGAGAGAGAGAGAGAGAGAGAGAGAGAGAGAGAGAGAGAGAGAGAGAGAGAGAGAGAGAGAGAGAGAGAGAGAGAGAGAGAGAGAGAGAGAGAGAGAGAGAGAGAGAGAGAGAGAGAGAAATGGCGGATCACAGGCCCATCAAGAGGCGAGACCTTCCTGGGTATTGCCCTCAGAAGTGGTGTGCTGTCTGTGGGAAGGCTGCAGTCAAGAATGCACCTTATGTTAGATGCGAAGGCAGAAATGACTGCCCCAATGTCTGCCACTCATCCTGCCTCGGAGACCATGATGTCTACACATGTGAAGACACGCAGGAACTACGGAGGTTATGCAGCATTGAAGACGCTGTAGTTTACCTCCCTCTAGATCCTAATGAAAATGCTCCCACCACGCTTGCCGCCCCCAACGAAAGCGACGATGGTGGCGATGCAGACGCAGACGTAGACGTAGATGTGGACGAGCGGCAGCACTACAGGGAGATGGATAAGGAGGATCTCATCTCTTACACTCTACGCCTACAGAAGGATGTAACAAACAAAAATAAAATAATTCGGTCCCTCACGCTACAAAGGGACTGGATTCTTGAAAAACAGACACACGTGGCTGAACTCCATGAGCTCATGGAGGTCCTCACGGAGTGCAAAAAAGCAGACGCGAGTGTCTCCAGCAGCTCTATTGCGACTACTGCTACTCCCTCCTCTATCCTGAGAACCTGGGAAAAGGCGTGTGCCTCCTCGGACCACTGGAGGCAGTGGTGGCAATCTGGAAGGCCTAAGCCTCTCATAAGAGTAGCGGACGCCCTCACCACAGCGGCCGCACCCCCCACCACCGCCACCACCACCACAGCCTCAGGTAGCACCAACACCACCATTACCACCAATAACAATAGCAGCAGCAACAGTAACAAAAACACCATCAACAACAACAGTAACAGTAACGACAACAACAGCAACAACAGCAGTAATAGTAGTAGCAGCAGCAGCACCAACAGCAGGAGAAACAGCAGCAGTACTACCAGCAGCAACAGCAGTAGCAGCAGCAGCAGCAGCAGCAGCAGCAGCAGTAGTAACAACAACAGCAACAATAATAGCGCTGGGAGCAACAACAACAACAACAAAAACAACAATGGAAGCAGGAAGAAGACCCAGCGACAGCGACGCGGCCAGCGGCGGGCACGAAGTCACCCCAACACACCTGACCGGCGACCTGTCCTTCCTCCTTGCATGACTCAGCCACAGGCATCTGCGTACCCAGTGAGGCACAGGGGAGAGCAAAGGGTCCGATGCGACTACTGCTTCCGCCCCGGCCACACAGCTGAGATGTGCTACAGCCGCGCTGCTGACGAACGCCAGGAACAAAGGCAGGAGAGTATGTTCATGAGGGTTCTGACGGAGGGTTTAGCGCGGCAACAACTTCCTCACCCCCAGCAGCCCTTTCAGGCCCCCCTCCAGCCTCCCTGGCAGCCACAGCCCGGTCACTACCCCAGCTGGAATCTCTCCTCGTGGCAGGGCAGACACTAATGCGTCTCGCCTCACCACCACACCTCATTCCCAAGCCAACGCGAGGAGGCAAGGGAACAGACGCCCCAGCTGTCACCTGACCGTGGTCTCCGCCAACGTGAGAGGACTCCGCACCAATGTAGGTGACCTTAGCCACAATTTCGTGCTGAGACATAGTGCTGACATTGTCGCAGTAACAGAAACGTGGCTGAGTGATGAGGTGGAGCCGACGTTCGGCAAAATATCAGGCTACTCCCTGTGGGTGAGGAAGGACTGAAAAAATAGAGCAGGCGGAGGTGTCGCTGCCTGTTTTAAGGACGGCCTCCAAACACAGGAACTTGAGGTAGCCGTGCCACACCTGATGGAGGCACTGTTCTTCAGGGTGGTACTTGCAGATAACAGTGGGCTTCTCCTCTGTGTCATGTACCGCCCCCCGAGACAAGGACAAGCCCCGCTAGACTTCCTGACGGAGGAACTCGACACCCTGCTCCAGTGTCACAAGTGTTCCCATGTGATGATAGTGGGGGACCTGAACTTCCACATGGAGCAGGATGCCTTCAGTAATCTCCTGACTGTTCAGGCCCTAAAAAACCATGTCACCTTCCCTACACACGAGCGGGGAGGGCTGCTGGATCCTGTGGTGACAGACCTACCCGAAGCCAGCATCAGCTGCCAGCAGCTAGGACCAGTGGGCAGCTCAGACCACTTTGCTGTGCTGTCTCAGGTCGAGCTGCAAACGGCGAGGGAAGACGCTATCCCGCGTACCGTCTGGCTTTGGAACAGGGCGGACTGGCCATCCATGAAGCAGGACATGGAAAACACGGACTGGGAGTCCCTCCTAATGGGAGATGCTGAGACCAAGGCACGCACCCTCACCACCAGGCTCCTTGCCCTCCAACAGCAGCATGTGCCCTGCCGAGTATATCTCTCCAGGCCTGGTGATCCCGCCTGGTTTGGTTTTCGCTGCAGAGCATCTGCCGAGGCCAAGCATGCTGCCTGGGTGAGGTACAAGCGACACCCGTCACGCAGGAACAAGACGCTGCACCGGGAGGCGTGTAAGAGGATGACGTCTATCTGCAGATGGGCGAGGAATCAGCTAAGGGAGGACAGAAGGCGAAAGCTCAGTGGCCCAGGTGTTGGCAACAAGACCTGGTGGAATCTGGTGAAGGAGCAGCAAGGAGCATGTCACCGCGAGACTCTTCCTCCACTCACCAGACCTGACGGATCCACCGCCACGAGCAATGCAGACAAGGCCACACTCCTCGCCGAGCTTTTCGCCAACAAGATGAAGGTTGACGACTCGGCACGACCTGTACCACAGCTGGCCCCGGAAACTGACTGCACTGTCACCACTGTCTTGGTGACGGCAGAGCAGGTTGAGCGGCTACTTGGTGCGGTGGATGTGGGTAAAGCCACAGGCCCGGATGACGTCAGCCCACGGCTTCTCAAGCACTGCGCTAGAGAGCTGTCAGCTCCTCTCACCACCATCTTCACATCTTGCCTGAGGGAGAAGAAGTGGCCCTCAGTATGGAAGGAAGCGCGTGTGGTACCGGTCCATAAAAAAAACTCAAGGTCTGAGCCCAACAACTACAGACCCATCTCCCTGCTCTCAGTGATGGGCAAGTTGCTGGAGAAAATAGTGGCTGCTGCCATCTACCAACACCTGAGCGAGAACCACCTCCTCTCAGACAGGCAGTTTGGCTTCAGGCCTGGCAGATCCACCGCAGACCTCCTCCTCATCATCTCCAAGGACTGGCAAGACGCCCTGGAAGAAGGCCTGGACACCCTTGTGGTGGCCCTGGACATTGCTGGGGCTTTTGACAGGGTCTGGCACGCGGAGCTCATTGAAAAGCTTCGCGCCAAGGGTGTCCAAGGTGACCTGCTAATGCTGCTCGAAGATTACCTCCAGGGTAGGACCCTTCAGGTAGTAGTCAACGGGCAGTCATCAAGGCCTTCACCTGTCCGGGCCTCAGTTCCACAAGGCTCTGTCTTGGGCCCAGTCCTATGGAACATATACATCGACGACCTCCTCCGGCAGCTGTCATCTGTGGCAGCATACGCCGACGACTGCACACTCTCCCGCTCCTACTGCCGCCTCGACAGTCAGCGTGCCGTCACTGAGCTGAACAGGCAGCTCGGACTGGTGGAGCAGTGGGGAAAGATGTGGCAGGTAAACTTCGCTCCTGAGAAGACGCAGGCGATGGTCATCTCGCGGTCCCCAGGTGCCTCACACGCAGTCTCAGGACAGCTGCGTTTTGGAGGCAAGAGCCTGCCACTTCAGGATTATATCAAGATCCTGGGCGTGTCTGTGGACCGCGGCCTACGCTTCGATCACCACATCAGTGTCGTCGCCCGCCAGACCTCTCTCCGAGTCTCTGCCCTGCGCAGGATGGCGAACACCCTCGACCCACGGGGCATCCTCACGCTATACAGGGCACAGATACGCCCATGTATGGAGTACGGTGCCCTGTCCTGGATGTCGAGTGCCCCCACCCACATGCAGAGACTGGATGCTGTGCAGCGGCGAGCTCTGCGTCTGGTGGCCACCCATGAGGACCAACAGCACCAACCACCAGTAACGTCACTGGAGCATCGCCGGGACGTGTCGGCGCTAGTGGTGTGCCACAAAACTCAGGTGCAGAGGGTCCCTCACCTTGACTCCCTGAGGTTGCTGCCACACACAGTGCAGAGGTGCACCAGAGCTGCGGCCAGTAGCGACGAGCTAGTGAAGGTGCCTCGATCTCGCTCTAGCCAACACCAGCGTACCTACACAGCCAGGACTTCGCGGCTGTGGAACATGTTCACGGCGGCCACGCCCCAAGTGCAGGACATGTCCACGCACCAGGTGAAGCTGGCAGCCCACAGCTGGCGTAGCACGCACCTGTCCCCACTGGTGCTTTAAATTTTTATTATTTTATTGTATTATTGTATTAGCATTATCATCTTTATGTTAAATATGTATAGTGTTATTCCTGTTAATAATACTATCATAGGCTTCTTAAATAATTCCATACTCAACGTGGAATTTTAAGCCTTTCTGTAAATATTTGTTTAAAAAAAAAAAAAAAAAAAAAAAAAAGAGAGAGAGAGAGAGAGAGAGAGAGAGAGAGAGAGAGAGAGAGAGAGAGAGAGAGAGAGAGAGAGAGAGAGAGAGAGAGAGAGAGAGTCTTGGAATTATAAAGTTGGCAGCAAAAACAATGACAAAATTTTCAAGTGTCAATCAACATCTGCATGCCATCCAATCACTGTATCACTTAGCCTTGATCTCGGGTGATTAAAAACGATCACAAGGAAAACAATAATAATTTAGTATTACCCCTTAAGAAAATTGCAGAAACAAACATATCACTCATGTAAACTCACTCATGTGCTTCTTCGATGGACCACATGCCCCTCCTTTTTTTATTTATTTTTTGTTTATTTGTTTTCATGATTTATCTAAAGAATAATAGCTAGATATTACTACTGTTTCTTTATTCATATATATATATTTTAAATCAGCTTAGGGCAAAGCTGACTGAAAAGGTGATTACAAATATTTTTAGTGCAAAATTTTAGGTGATGGCAAGATTTAAGGGTGCACCATTAAAACAAGGAAGGAGGCAGCAGGCACAACTTCTACATCAACTATGCATACACCAACTGCATTTACTTGGACACACTGCAAACTGAACACAACTCCAACAAGATAGAAGCAAACATTCTGACCACTACAACATCATACTTCAAAGGTAAATATTAGCTAATAAATTCTGTTCCAACTTTTGCATACTTACATTTCTCAGTGACCAGTTTCTCTAGAATGAGTCCATAGAAACCCTCCAAGGAAGCTTTGAAGTGGGTTGTGTTGGCTTTGCTTTCTGGTTCAAATATCCTGGAAAAGAAAAAAAGCGGTCAGGTGGATCTGGTCTCTGGTTCAAGGAAAATCAGTTCATATCAACTAACTCTGGTTTCTGGTTCAAATATCATCTAATGGAAAATAAGCTATCAGCTAACTTTGGTATCTGGCTCAAATATCATGTAAAGGAAAAAAGTATCAGTCTTGCACCACTGAGAAACACTGACTGATAGAAGAAGTGTTCAGAAAACTTTACACCCACAATGACAACTGGAGCAAGGTTCTTCAAAGTAAGGGAGCCTCCCTGCACTATACACAATAACTGAGCATGTATAACCAATATAAGTACAGTTGGGTGGCCATTTTTGCTGTGATATCAAAGCACAGAGCACACCACTTCCTCGGTTTGGGTAACCCAAATCACCCGAGTCACCCGAGTCATGCAAAGAGAGCGTTCAGTTGAGAACTGGGTGACCCGGGTAACCCAAGTCACTTAACTTAACGCACCCCTGGTCTCTGACATGGAAGCTGTGGCCATTCCAAGGAAAATCAGCAAAATACCTCATCAGGTCCCCCAACTAGCAGAGACAAAATGCCAGAGGCATCTCTGCTTAGGAGGATCCTGAGGAGGGATTGGAGCAATAGGACAAGATGCAGATATGAGACTGTGATTGGAGGAGCCCAATGGAGAAGAGAGGATGACAACATAAGCAGAAGGATTAGAGGTCAGGAACAAACACATAACTAACAAAACACATGTTTGAGTGCAGCTCACCTCTCCCACTCCTGAGCAGCCTGACCTCCTGACAGTCACCAAGTCAAAAGCAAGGTCAGCAGGGTTCCTGAGGGTCTGGACCATGAGGTGGGGGTGTCCCAGGATGGTCACCAGCTGGGATGCCTCAGACAGTGGAATGGAGATGTTTACAAAGTTATCCCATGAGTTCTCTGAGTTTGGCACCACAGGAGCAACACAACACATAGTCTGTTAGGAACACCAGTTGTTAACACCACCCAGGAACACCACCACTCACCAGTCAAAAATCATGGTCAGTACTCATTATCCTAAGAGACATTCTATTTTACCAGTCAAATACATAAAGTCACCCATGACACACCTTCAATCACCAGTCACCGGTCACACTCCTCAGGCACCACTCATCAATCAAGATCCTCATCATTACTCACTATCCTAAATGACATCCTAAGTCACCAGTCTACTCTGAAATTCTTAGTCACCAGTCTCCAGTCAATAGTTAATAGTCTGACATTCTTAGTCACCATTTTGACATTCCCAGACGTCAGTCATCAGTCCAGTGATTATTACTATGACTGTTACTTGAGACCCTCTTATGAACAGAATGCATGCATCAAAATGTCTTCATGTGAAACGTCACTTAGTGCAGAAAGGCATTAAAAACATTTTCAATTTACAGGAAAGATTCACATGTAAGAGCAGGAATCAAAGATGAACATGAACACGCTTTACAAAATACTGGAATGGTAGCAATGTTCCCTCCCACAGTAGGTTGACCAGGTAATGAATGTGTTACACAGGCTGTGATATCATTCCATACATACAGGAAATTCTTTACAAAAGAGAGGACTTTACTTTGGAGAATGCTTCACTAAATATAATGAGCCCATTACTCTCACTTCAAAAGCCAGTGAGGCTTATTTCGTGAAAAGACAAAAGGCAAAAATTCTTTCATCTATTTAATTTACTTAAACTAAGATAGAAAATATATTCTGTCCTTTTTCAGTAACAATAAGAAACACTAGTCTTTAGTAATTCCTAGTGAAGGAGAGTCACTGCACTACTACTGGGACGACTCAACCACAAGAGGCGTCATGATTCCAGTTTTCATTTTCAATATTATGTTTCATTTTCAATGTTATCCTTGACTTGAATTATTGCTGACACATTTTTGTTTCCAGAAGGTTTAATACTCCGTTTTCCTGTTGATATGAAAAAAAAAAAAAAAACTGTTTGGGGAAAGTTTAATTAATATGGTGATAGAAAATATCTTAAATATATTTGAGGAAGTGTCAAGAACATTATGAGAGCACCAGTCAGCAGCCACATTAGAAGGGAAAGAGGCTCAGGGTGTGACTTCCAGATCACCTCGGCCTGCACTGACTGTAAATATAGCAGGATTTATATCCTTACAAGACCCTGTAAGACAACTATACTCTATTCAAGAAATTTATAAATACATTCCCTCCTACTAGGTGGTGGCATGTCAGGCTCTGGACTCATCTCTACTGGCTGATGACTTCCTGGACCATGGTGGAAGGTTTACCCTGAATTTGGTGACTTCCAGGCACTGTCTTCCAAAGCCTCCCACAGCCCAAACACCTCAATAATTCCCTTACATTAATTCTTACACCTCCATAATTTCTTCTTCTTGATATCTTTACCCTAGTCTCTATAGAGTCATTGTTCTTGCCAGCTCTCCTCCAAGCATAGTCATATATATTTTCCTTTGACAATTGTTTCTGTCTCAAGTCCTTCCTTACACAGTCTATCCATATAAGGTTTAGTTTTCCTCTTGCTCTCCTGCCTTGCACCTCTATCTCCATCACACTTCTCCTGACATATGACTCTTTCCTTCTCTTCACATGGCTAAAACACTGCAGCCTTTTTTCCTGTGTCCTTTGAAACATCTCCACTAGTTTTACATTTTCTTCATATCCAAGCTCCAAATTATTGACCCATGTATCTATCTGTCCATCTGTCCATATACCAGGTTGGCAATCCCACACAGGGTGGCCCAGACAAAGCACCATCCGCTCATACACACATCATTCACACTCTTAGTCCTATCAGCCCCTAATGGAGAGGCTATTCACCTAATATAGTATAAAATAACTATAACAATCTCAGTCCCACATAATCAGTTGGCTTGGTGCTTCAAACACAGAATATCAAACCAACAGGAATGAAGGAGTAAATGAGATGAAAAGATAATGATAAAAGATGTCTCTACTCTCTTCCTCCCTCAGGTCTTTACTTAGGGGATATAACAAGGATGACATGAGCAAAATCCTTAGGTTCAGTGATCAGGATAGGACAAGAAATAGTGGGTTCAAGCTTGATAAAGCTAGCTTTAAATGAGACACAAAGGAATAAGTTTTCAAATATAGTGGCTGATGAATAGAATAGACTCAGTAATCTGGTTGTTAGTGCTGAGTCATTAGGAAGCTTTAAAAGAAAACTAAATAAACTTGTGGATGGGGGTGATGGGTGGAAATAGGCAGGCATGTTTCATACAGGGATTGTCATGTTAAGGACTGATGGCTGCCTGCAGCTTCCCCTATTTTCTTATGGCTGTTAATGTCCTGTCAATATGGAGCTTTTAAAAGAAGACCAAATAAATTTAGGTATGAGGATGATAGATAGAAATCTGAAGGCATTTCTAACAGGAAATGCCAATTGTGGGTTGATAGATTCTTGCAGCTTCCCTTGTATTCTTATGTTCCCATATACTCATCCTCCATCCTCTTAAGGTTGTGAAGGAGTTCCTGCAGCAAGACTCAGCATTGGGGGAGTCCATCTTATTCACCATAAGGAGTGCTGGCTTACTCAGCAGGTCAGGTGAATACAGCTCCAACTCCTGTGTGTACAGGTGTGGAGGAGTAACTACAAAGGAATATAAATGAAGGTAAAAGAGCAGCAGATTTCTTGACCCTTATGAGACTTTGTGGTAAGATGCAAAGGAACAGGAAAAAAAGAGCAGTGGATTTCATGGGCCTCATGACAATGCTTGTGATAAGGTACAAATTAACTCAAAAGAGGATAAAGAGTAGCAGATCTGTTGGCCTTTTTTTTTTTTTGTGGGGGGGGGTTTGTCATAAACTACACTAATTAAAGTAAAGATGAAGACTGTGTGTGTGTGTGTGTGTGTGTGTGTGTGTGTGTGTGTGTTAGAGTGAAGGGTAAGTGCATGACAGGCTGTCCCTGTGATGTCATGCCTTGGGGCATCATGCAAACTCTGAGACACTGGTCTGGAGACAGGATGAGGCAGGATGAATCAACCAGGAGAAGGTTTACAGGAGATCACGCCTTTGTCAGGACTCACAGAAACATGAGTCTGACATGTTACCACTCAGGTCGAGGTGGTCATCACGACCTGAGTGGATTTTGGTCGACCGACTGCCCTGTCACTGCCACAAAGACTCAGCTTCCAACATGACTCAAACTTGGAATCACAAATTCATGTCCATGTGTTTACCAGCAGGGTGTGTCTGACATCCCCAAGGAAGCCACAAGCCAGACACTCATTGTAGGCTAGATGTCAACACTGTACAGAGTTTCCCCAAGTCATGATAGAGTTCTGTTCCAACACCATGTCATAAATTGACAAAAACAGAATCAAAACTAAAACATTTTGTCCACATACAACCATAAATGCACAGAATCAGTATTAAGAGCACTAGCAAATAACTCTCCTATTAGTTAGAATGAGAGTAAAGCTGCCAATCAACACAACACAGCAGCAAGTCAAAACTGTAAACACACAGACATCACATTCACCCAAAGTTCCTCAGCCCCACACACCCCTGCAGGGCACTGGGCACCCACACACTCACCTTGTTGACCAGCATGACATTCTCGGTGGGTGAACGGTATGGCTGTTTGGGTGACAGCCGGAAGCCGTTGACGTCCACCACAAAGAGGAGGAAGTGTGTCTACTCCACGTGGCGCAGGAAGCGGTGCCCCATCCCCACATTGGCCCAGGCGCCCTCGATGAGTCTTGGCAGGTCAGCAATGGTCAGCCGCCACATGCCACTGTACTCCACCACACCCAGGGTCGGCTGCAGTGTCGTGACTGGTGGAGGGAACAAAGTAGTTAGAAATTTAAATGATGAGTTATTTCAAGAAAGCAGCATAAATATGTACTACTACTACTACTACTAATAATAATAATAAAAATAATAATACAGATTTCATTGAATTATTTTTTTAAATGCTTCTCCTCTAATTAATTCCTGTATTCAGTTTTATTACATGCCACTAGTCATGTTTATGAAGCAATCACTTGTACCTAAAAGAGTACTTTCTACATAACTTTCATGAGCCCAAGACAGATTAGCAAAGTAGAGGCATGAAAAATATTCATAGTTGTTGGGAATGGTTCTATGTTTCCTTGAGCAGGCTGTGACTCACAGGCAGGAGATGAAAATGATGAATTGTGTGCACTATGGCAATACTTCTAGCCTGAAGTGTGGTGACAGACAGACAAACATATTCATGGACAAAGAGAGGTGGAGAGAGAGAGAGAGAGAGAGAGAGAGAGAGAGAGAGAGAGAGAGAGAGAGAGAGAGAGAGAGAGAGAGAGAGAGAGAGAGAGAGAGAGAGAGAGAGAGAGAGAGAGAGACAGAGAGAGTACATATAGTGATAAGACATGAAACAGTATAAACTAAAGGCAATGAGCAGTGCAGTCAATAAATCAAGCAGACATGAGACAGAGCAAAGTGGAGATGATGTGAACAAGGAGAGGTGCAGAACACTCACAGGGGTAGCTGGCCACCCTGGGTCTGGCCCTGGAGATGGCCCACAGCAGTGTGGACTTGCCAGCGTTAGGGAAGCCCACCAGACCCACATCGGCCAACAGCTTCAGTTCCAGCTTCACAATGTGTCCCTGTGGATGCGGGAACATAGGAACATGAGAACACATCATCAAAAGGGGTAGTGCAAGAAGCCAGCAGGTTTGTACATAGTTTTTCTCACCTCCACAGCTGCTAACTTTGCACAGGTGCCTTATATGTCCATGCATATTGTACATTTCACAAGTATGAGAGGGGGTTTCCATTTCGAGACACTTGTCCTCCAATTATTGATGATCCTTTTTGACCTCTCTTTAGGGACTGGCATTCTAGTGAGCCTTTTTTTCTTTTTTAACCTTTTCTTGCTGTTGGCCAGTGACCCACTTACATAAAAACAAATCAATCAATAAATAAATAAGCCAAGGAAGTGCCAGTGTTCCTGATGCCCCACCAGTACCCACCTGTCCCTTCTGCCCATTGTACTGGTTGCTGGGGTTGCCGCCCTGCCCACCTCAAGCCACCAATACCCTGTCACCTGCACAGTTTATCTCACTTGAAAAAAAATAAAAATAAATAAATAAATAAATAAAGGAAGAAAAGATAAAAATCACATCTTAACTTAGGGAAATATTTCTACTGATTACAGCTTAACCATCCTACACACACACACACATATATACACTAACAACTGATTACTGAGTCCATTCCATTCATCCACCAGTCTATTTCAGAACCAATTCTTTCCTGTCAATAAAAAAAATTCTCCTAACAAGAGATCAAAGAGAAAATAAAGACAGGGTGAGAAAGGAAAAGGGTGAGAGTGCCATCAAGAAAAAGGTGAGAGTGGCATCCTCACCCAGCAATTTCTGGTGCTGCTCGAGCCAGACGGTGGTGCCTGTAGGGACAGGAATGGTCAGCTCAGCGCCAGCCTCCCCACAGATGCGATACTTGCGACTGTCCATGCCAGCTGCCCCAACCCACCGCTGGTCTGGCCGAGCCTTGCGCAGCTTCAGCAGACTGTGGCCTGTGAGGGAGAGACAGACAGAGAGAGCAGGGTAAGAGGGATATGGTCTGTGAGAAGGAGAGCAGGGTGAGAAGTGGTCTGTGAGAGGGAGAGCAGGGTGAGAAGTGGTCTGTGAGAGGGAGAGCAGGGTGAGAAGTGGTCTGTGAGAGGGAGAGCAGGGTGAGAAGTGGTCTATGAGAGGGTGAGTAGAATGAGAAGTGGTCTATGAGAGGGAGAGCAGGGTGAGAAGTGGTCTGTGAGAGGGAGAGCAGGATGAGAAGTGGTCTGTGTGAGGGAGAGCAGGGTGAGAAGTGATCTGTGAGAGAGAGAGCAGGGTGAGAAGGAAGTTTCCAAGCCTCATTCCCTGTCATAACAAACAGTGTTTAAATGTCATGCCTCACTTCCTGTCATAACAAACGTAGTCTCTCTATGTCACTTCCCATCACAACACACACAGTGTCTCCATGCCTCACCTTCCTTCCCCTCCACATACACGTCACCCCCTGCGCCACCCACTTCCCTGAGAAGACCTAATACAGTGGGACATGAGAGATACAAGAGGACATGGAAGGAAGATAAAAAAAAAGATAGTTATACAAGGAATATGAAAATGAACAGCTTTCCCATCCAGTCCATAGAATGGGATGGGAAAGTACAGAGAATACATCAATCTTTTTAAGTGTTAAACACCATGAGATGCAAAGACAGGACACCACAAGTATAGGTCCCCTCCCATACATTACAACTAGATAAATACAACTACATAAAAACACACACACACACACACACACACACACACACACACAAGGTTTCAAGACACTTGTCCTTCAATTTTTGACTACCGCTTTGGACCTTTTTATGGGACTGGCATTTCAGTGGCCATTTTTTTTTTATTGGATTTTTGTTGCCCTTGGCCAGTGTCCCTCCTACATAAAACACACACACACACACACACACACACACACACACACACACACACACACACACACAAAAGGGGATCTATTCATGGCATACACTGGAACTCCCTGTCTATTTCTGTATTTCCTCCTTCCTATGAATTGAACTCTTTCAAGACAAAAGTTTTAAAACATTTATCCCCTCATTCTGACCTTTCTTTTGAGACTGGCACCTTAGTAGTCTTTTTTTCACTATTTATTCCCCTTGGCCAGTGTCTCTCTTACATAAAATAAATAAATAAATAAAATAAAATACATTAATGCAAGGAATGGAAATACTGGACTGGGCAGATACTATGCACTGTGATAGTGTACACTGTGACTGGCTCATGACAGCTGCTGGCCTGCCTGTTTCACATGGCCAGGGGAGTGAAGCAAGGCAGCTGGTGAGACTGTTCAGGGGTGCAGGGAGACAAAACTTCATGGTTAGGTTTGGAAGTTGAAATATACGGTCAGACTTCATTTAAAATTAAAATTTACTCATGAAAATGGCATCAAACTATCATACTGTGTTCTGCAACTGGCCAGGCTCAGTTTTACAAGAGCAAGGGTTGATGCCACATACCTTGCTGTCACCAGTCAATAACACTTCATACACAGTCATGCTGTTCCGAGGGGAATGATAGAGGGGAGTAGAAGAAAAAGACCAGGGGAGATATACATGGAAAGTTTGGTGAAGCTGACAAGTGCAAGGATGACAGCAGTGCAGATGATACAAGCTACACAATGCAGACAAGAGTAGAGGTCCATAGTTGCTAATGTACTGGAGGATAAGACACTGCAGTAAGGTAAGGTAAGGTAAGGCAGGCCATTGATGCATGGCAGTTAGAGTGACTTGTTATGGAGCGTCCACATGGGTGAACCTTCCAAGTTAACCCAAGTGGTTATAGTGTGGTGTTCAACTGTACTACTTTTGTGTCATGAGACAGGCATCATTTGTGGCTGTGATATTTAAGGAGTCAGACACCTACCATTGACTGACAAGGTAAAAGAATGGTGACAGCAGCCATTCCAGTTTATCAGAACCTTTTTCTCCATTGAAATTCATCCCAATAGCTTTCAAAGAAAATATTACTAATTCCTTGGATCCCACACATTACTTTTAACTTATGTTTAGCCTTTCTCCAGTAAAATACAGATAAACTGATTTTTTAAAGAATCCAGCATTTATTTTTCCTGTGCACATACATTAGCTGCCCATCATAACATTCCACTGTGCTGCCAGGCTGCCTCACTCACCTGGCATGGCAGCACTGTAGCAGAGACACATCACTGGCAACTCATACCACCATGATGCAGGACCCAGCCAGGAGGGACACACATTCTCCATGACTGCCAAAAATTTCTTCTTCCCCTTCCCAGCAACACAAAATTTCATCTTCCCCTTCCCAGCAACACAAGATCTCTTCTTCCCCTTCCAAGCAACACAAAATCTCTTCCTCTTGCCAGCAACACAAAATCTCTTCCTCCTCCTGTACAGCAATACAAAACCTCCTCCTCCTCCTCCTGTAATACCACCTTAGTTAATAAGTTCCTAATTTTAAGCTTATATTTATTACATATTATTTTTTGTATCCAGTACAATATAAATTTTGTCCTTACTGGATTATTAATAAACCATTTATGATTATTATTTGCTAATGCATCAGTGTAGCATCAAAACATTACTACACCCTGCCTGCTCATGTTTGTTTGTTATCAACAAGGAACACAAGTCAGTCCTTTGCTCTGCCAAACATTACTTCCATGGACTGCCATACCTGCACATTTGACAGAGAGAGAGAGAGAGAGAGAGAGAGAGAGAGAGAGAGAGAGAGAGAGAGAGAGAGAGAGAGAGAGAGAGAGAGAGAGAGAGAGAGAGAGAGAGAGAGAGAGAGAGAGAGAGAATTAGGTTAGTTTAGAAAGCCAAATTCCAGTGATTTTTGCTTCTCCATACGAAAATTTACATTTCTTTTTCGTGGCTGTTAGACGGTTCATGTTTCTAATAATACTGTTGTGCCTACCTCTCACTCCGGGCGGGCGTGTTATCCACACGGGCACGGATCAAGAAACTTGAGCAGCGGGGCCTCAAATAAGTAGCACTCTGAACGCCGGGACAAAACACACACACACACACACACACACACACACGAGGCCGGGGCACAAAGGAAAACACGGGCACTATTTCCTAGGTTTATCGACAAATCCTCCGCAAGTACACTGCTTTACAAGTTTACAGGGGCACCACAAGTCTCCCAGGGCACGACAGGCACTCAACAGGCAGGGAAACACTTACAAAGCAGGCAGGCACACGCTGGCCTCTCTGGCCACGCGTCTCCCCTCTCTGCCTGTTCCCGCTTCTCCCAGTGTTGCCAACTCCACAGTGCTGCCACCCGCACCCATACCCCTGGTGTAACAATACCGAAAAAAGAGATTGAGACATGCGTCTCAATTCTGTTTTCATCTGACAGATACACTGGGTTCAGTTAAGTTGGGCTAGGCTAGATTAGGCTAGATTAGGCTTACAAAAAATTTCGTTCTTTAATTTAATTGGTCATTCATTTTATATATATCATTATTTTATTTATTTATTTTATGTAAGAGAGTCATTGATCAATGGCAACGAGAGGCAGAGAGTTAACTCTTGCAATTGAGAGGAGGACAGAATAGTGGTGATTGATTGAGAATACTGGTTAACTCTTGCATTAGAAAGGTGGACAGAATAGGGGTGAGAGAAAGAAGAAAGTCTTGTGCATGTGCTTGTGATAGCGAGAGAGAGAGACTGAAGACAGTCAGAGAGAGAGAGAGAGAGAGAGAGAGAGAGAGAGAGAGAGAGAGAGAGAGAGAGAGAGAGAGAGAGAGAGAGAGAGAGAGAGAAAGGGGGAGGGTAGGAAGAGGAGGAGGAGGAGGAAAATAAGAAGAAAACATGCCCCGGGTCTACCATTTTTGTGAGTGACCTTTACCAGACAATGGTATGAAAAATTAGTTATCAATTTTTCCAACTAGTAGTACATTATTGATTCACCTCTCACCTACCTAATAATAATAGTAATAACAATAGTAACAATAATGATAATAATAATAATAATAATAATAATAATAATAATAATAATAATGACAATAATAATAATGATAATAATGATAATAATAATGATAATAATAATAATAATAATATAATGATAATAATAACAATAATAATAATAATAATAATAATAATAATAATAATAATAATAATAATAATAATAATAATAATAATAATAGTAATATTTTTTTGTATTTTCACTATAAAAATATTAATGTATTATGGTATGTATACAATGGAAACACACACACACACACACACACACACACACACACATAACAACAACAACAACAACAACAACAAAATGCAATGAAAATATGCTACTACTACTACTACTATTACTACAAAATAATGAAATAATATATATATATATATATATATATATATATATATATATATATATATATATATATATATATATATATATATATATATATATATATATATATATATATATATATATATAATATTTTTTTCTCTCAAACAAAATAAATAAAAAAACAAATAAGTAAATAAAAAGAATAATAATAAATTTTCTTTGTTTGTTTGTTTACTGTGGTTGAAGTGACGTGGGATTTCAAGGGTGTTTTTAAGGTTCTAGTGTTAGATTAACAACATTTCTACTTTCCAAAGTCCCTAGTTGAAGTTACGAGGGCTTTTTATGGGTGTTTTTAAGACTCTAGAGACAGATTAACAATATTTCTGCATTACTAACAGGAGAAACACTCTTGAGAACCCTGCTAACTGTATTTAAAAGGCTGTATTTCTGTGGTTTTCAAGGGTGTTTTTAAGGTTCTAGTGACAGATTAACAACATTTCTGCATTACTGACATGAGGAACATCCTTGAGAACCCTGCTACCTGTATTTAAAAGGTTGTAGTTGAAGTTACTGTGGTTTTCAAGGGTGTTTTTAAGGTTGTAGTGACAGATTAACAACATTTCAACATTCCTAAAGGGAGAAGCACTCTTTAAAAGGCTCTATTTGAAGTTATTGAAATTTAAAGCACAAAAAAATAAATATATAATAAAAATAATCATAAAAACACTCCCAAACACACCCAAACAACATTTCTACATTCCAAACACCCTAGATGAGGTTACAAAGGTTTTTTTAAGGGTGTTTTTAAGATTGTTGTGACAGATTAACAATATTTCAGCATTGGAGACTTCAATGTTTTTCAGTATGGCGTCGCAACTGCTCGTGATCGGTCTTGTCTCTTTCGTTTGGAGTTATTTCTGATTTTTGGTATGCGCGTTTTTTAGCGGAGAGACAATTCTTCATTTCTGAGTTTTGGTTTAATTGTTTTGCCCTAAAAACACGAAAAAATTATATTGAAAATGTACGAAAATCACTTTTTTTCTCTTCCATTTTCTCTTCTTTTTCCGCTCAAGCGACACGTTCCAGAGGCAGCTCAACACAAAGTGACAGGGAGAGAGAGAGAGGGAGAGAGAGAGAGAGAGGGAGAGAGGGAGTGGGCGAGGCGGTGTATTGCATGTCTTAATAAAAGAGAAAGTTTTGTGTGTGTGTGTGTGTGTGTGTGTGTGTGTGTGTGTGTGTGTGTGTGTGACCATGCTCGTGCTACACAAGGGAGAGTGAAGGAGTCGGGGGGTGAGGCAGTGTGGTGGGGGGCGTGGTGGGGGGCTGGGTGAAGAGAGTGGTTAGGGTAACACAATAATGCGTGCTGCACTGTACAGAGGGGTCGCCGCCCCCGGCCAGTCCCCCTCCTCCACACACACACACACACACATACACACACAGCCCCCCCCCCGCTACCTGGGAGAAGCGGGCCTAGGTCTCCATGATGTCAAAGAGCTGCATCTTGTGGTGGAAGGCCTGGGCGCCCTGTGCAGGCGACGGAGGGCTCAGCGCTACACCCGCGCTGGGGAACCCGTGCGCTGTGTGCCGCAGCTCCAGGCTGGAGAAGCGGCGCTGGGCGGTGCCCGAGGGCGAGGTGAGGGAGCCGCCGGGGTCTGGGCCTCCTTGCGGGAGGGCGACAGGAATCTACAGGTCGTGGAGGCGCCGTTGGTGGCGGGGCTGCCGCCTCCCGCCAGGTGGGTGAGGCTGCCGGCGCTGCTGCTGCTGTTACATTGGTACAGCTTGCCCCGCTCCGCCCCGCCGCCCTCGCGGGGCCGCGCCACCTGCAGGCGCGTCTCGATGGTGCGCAGCATCTGTGGCCGTGCGGGTGTGCTGAGGCCGCCCGCCAGGCCGCGCAGGGCGTGCTCTGAGCAAGATGCGGGCAGGGTCTTGTCTCCTGTCTCGGGGCTGTGCAGGCTGCGGGGCGCCGGGGAGCGGGACTGACGGCTCCGCGGCTCCTCCCTGCTGCCCTCCAGGCGCGCCTCCTCCAGCTTGGCGCCCGTGAACAGCGCCTCCAGGTACGCCAGCATGCTCATGTTGGCCTCGTGTGCCGCCCGCACCCTGCCCAGGTCGCCGCCGCCCGTCTCCTGCCCGTAGAGAGTGAGGGGGCGCAGCGCGTCGTCCAGCTCAGTATGGCGCTCCCCCTTGAGCAGGGCGTGGTGCGGGAGTGGGGCAGGGCCGCGCAGGAGCGGGCTGGGGCGGGGCTGGACTGGTCCTCCTCGTGGGGCGGCGCGCTGCTCTGCTCGGAGCCCGAGCTCTCCTCGCAGCCCGGGCTGGCCTCCTTGCCTGACGTGGTGCCCGAAATGGCCCCGGAGTCCTGGGAGTCTGAGGAGCGCTCCCCATTGGCCAGGATGGTCCTAGCAGCCGCCCCACCGCCGCGTCCCCCTGCCGCCGCCTCCGTCGTAGCCATCCAGCAGCACGTTGGCGCCGCCGTTGTGCAGCAGCGTCAGGAAGGAGGCCTGCGGCGCGTCACTGCCCCACACCACGGGGCTGGACAGCAGGACGCTCCTGGTGCGGGACGGCCCCCCGCCATTCTTCTTGCCGCCCTGGAGCTCCTAGGGGGCCGCCGCTGCCCCTCGAACATGCCGTGCACCGTCACTGTGTCCGCCGCCCGCGAGACTCACGGTGCGCGGGACGTCACCATTCCAGGAAGGGCGCCGCGCTCCACGCCAACCCCGCACCCTCACTCTGCCTGCACCACACTCATAACACAACACCGCCACCACGGTGCCTGCCGTCACACCACCACACCACAACACAACTATATGGCCCCCCATCATCCCCCTAGCACACCACGAGACCCGCCCCTTCACCAGTCCCAGCCCGCACCCTCAACCGAGGCAGCCACACAAAGGGCGCCTCGGTACAACTCATGTCCTCTTCTTCCTTCCTTCCTTCCCTTCTCTTCCTCTTGTTAGACCTCCTCCTCTTTCTTCCCTTCCTTCTTCCTATTGATTATTCTTTCCTCTTCCTTTTTCACATGTGTGCGTGTGTGTGTGTGTGTGTGTTTCTATGTACGAGAGAGAGAGAGAGAGAGAGAGAGAGAGAGAATGGTACATATTGTTCTCTCCTCTCTCCTCCTCCTCCTTCCAACACTTGAATACCGCATTGCTAATTTACATAAATTTCCTGCTAATTAGGCCAGGTGTGATAATAGTAGCAGTAAAAGTAGGAGTAGTAGTAGTAGTAGTAGTAGTAGTAGTAGTAGTAGTAGTAGTAGTAGTAGTAGTAGCAGCAGTAGTAGTAGTAGTAGTAGTAGTAGTAGTAGTAGTAGTAGTAGTAGTAGTAGTGAAAAAAATTTTTGATATAAAAAAGTACCGTTTTCTTTTTCTTCCATATCATGTAATCACACACACACACGTATCGTACGTTAATGGGCAGCCTCTCTCTCTCTCTCTCTCTCTCTCTCTCTCTTTGTGTGTGTGTGTGTGTGTACGGATTCAACTTGTCCAGTCAAAAATACGAGAGAGAGAGAGAGAGAGAGAGAGAGAGAGAGAGAGAGAGAGAGAGAGAGAGAGAGAGAGAGAGAGAGAGAGAGAGAGAGAGAGAGAGAGAGAGAGAGAGAGAGAGAGTTAAACTGACGAAATTCAATACAGATTTATCTCCTCTTCCTCCTCCTCCTCCTCCCTTTATAACAAGAAGTATACGTATCTCGGCTCATTACCCTCCTCCTTCTCCTTTTCTTCCTCCTCCTCCTCCTCGCCAGGTAATAAGAGGTGATTACTCTCTAATTAGACAGGTAAGTGTGTGTTCGTTACCTGGGGATCTCATTTGCTGGTGGTGGTGAAATTAACTGCAAAATTACTATTACTACTACTACTACTACTACTACTACTACTACGAATAATAATAATAATAATAATAATAATAATAATAATGATATGAAGAAAAATAAAAGACAAAATATTTCATTTATTATTTTCTCCTCTTCTTCTTCCTCCTCCTCCTCCTCCTCATCTTCCTTAGCAAACTTTAAGTAACCTCCAAATAAGGAGTACAGGGTTTACAATATCACCACCTCCTCCTCCTCCTCCTCCTCCTCCTCCTCTTTTCTTCTTATTTATCACACTTCCTCCTTATCAATCTTCCTCTTCCCCTCCTTCTCACTTTATTTCCTCCTTCCTCTCTTCCTCCTCATTCGTCTCCAAGAGGAGGAGGAGGAAACAGGAAGGAAAAAGATGCCAGAGAGAGAGAGAGAGAGAGAGAGAGAGAGAGAGAGAGAGAGAGAGAGAGAGAGAGAGAGAGAGAGCGCTCAATAATTTTATCATATTACGAGGAGGAAAAAAATAATAAACACACACTGGCGTATTTTCCATAATTTCTCTCTCTCTCTCTCTCTCTCTCTCTCTCTCTCTCTCTCTCTCTCTCTCTCTCTCCCCTAGGACATGACGCCAGGTGGCCGCCTTGTTGCCACGAGGGGTGAGGTCAAACCCTCCACACCCTTTGTCTCCTCCAGACGCCACCCCTGGCCGTGACCTGACCCGCCCACTAACCACACACACACACACACACACACACACACACCAGTCACACATCATGTTTATGTCTGTCTGTCTGTCTGTCACCCTGTCTGTCTATCTATTTGCCTGTCTGTCTGTCTGTCTGTGTGTGTGGGTATGTATGTATGTATGTATGTATGTATGTGTATATTCTCATTTACAAACCTAAAACATTATTATTATTATTGTTATTATTATCATTACTATTTAATAATATTTATTACTATTTATTATCTATACTATTTAATAATAGTAATAATAATAATAACAATAATAATAATAATGTTTTAGGTTTGTAAATGAGAATATACACATACATACGTACATACAGTTAGAGAGAGAGAGAGAGAGAGAGAGAGAGAGAGAGAGAGAGAGAGAGAGAGAGAGAGAGAGAGAGAGAGAGAGAGAGAGAGAGAGAGAGAGAGAGAGAGAGCTGTGTCTAGGTGTGTTTGGGTGTCTTTGGCTGTGTTTGGGGCACTCTTTCTTCTTCCTTCACTTCCCCCTTCCCCTCAAAACACAGTATTTCCCCTTCCTTCACCCCACACAGTCTCCCTCCTTTTCCGTCTGTTTTCCCATACAAAAGACAGGATTTTCCCTGCATGACCCCCAAAACTGCCCTCTTTTTTTCCCCCTAACTCAAAACAGACAATTTTTCCTCAGTTATCACAAAAAAAAAATACTCCTCTTTTCTTTCCCCTAAAACACAGAATTTCACTTCCCTACCCACAAATTTCCTTTTTCCCTTAGCTTCAAAACACAGCGTCTCCCCTGACCCCCCTCCCCCCGCGCTCCTACCTTGCCGCTGGGTGTGTTGCGGGCGGCGTGGGAGGAAGTAGTGTGGGATGTGGGCGTGGTGGGCGGGTGGGCGTGGGAGTGGCGGGCCGTCCTGTTTAGTGATGGTGTTCCAAGGACGCCCACGAATTGGTCTGAGTCACTGGTGCTTTTGTTCTGTGTGTGTGTGTGTGTGTGTGTGTGTGTGTGTGTGTGTGTGTGTGTGTGTGTGTGTGTGTAGGCGCGGGTGAGCCATGGCCACAAGTATATGATAGCAAGGGAAGGCTTAAGGGGGAGGTGGGGGGAGAGAGGGAGAGGGAGGGGGAGAGAAGAGCATATTGTTATTGCTGGAGAGAATAAGTAGGATGGATAACTGTGCGAGAGAGAGAGAGAGAGAGAGAGAGAGAGAGAGAGAGAGAGAGAGAGAGAGAGAGAGAGAGAGAGAGAGAGAGAGAGAGAATGTCTATCCATTTAATATTATACAAGTTATAGTTGAGTCTCTTAATAATAGTAGCAGTTATAATAATAATAATAATCATATCAATAATTAATAGGAATATTTCTAATAACAACAATAACAATAACAACACACACATCATTAACTTTCACCAAACAAACAAACAAACAAACCTTTCCCAGTCAATATCATTATTATTATAGACGAAAAATAAAATAAATGCCAAATATTCCTTAACATTTTCCTCTGTGTGTGTGTGTGTGTGTGTGTGTGTGTGTGTGTGTGTGTGTGAGTGTGTGTGGTGCTCGCTGGGGCTCCGCGGGTAGGGGCGCCTCACAGAGTGGTAGTTCCTGACGACGCGTCCCCGCACGTGGCGCGCTGCTCCGCCCCCCTCCCGCCCCATTTTCTCTTTTCTCTTATTGTACTATCTCTCTCTCTCTCTCTCTCTCTCTCTCTCTGGAATGCTTATAGAAAATTCCAAAGAAAAATTCCAACCTCTCTCTCTCTCTCTCTCTCTCTCTCTCTCTGTAATGGAGTGAGAGAGAGAGAGAGAGAGAGAGAGAGAGAGAGAGAGAGAGAGAGAGAGAGAGAGAGAGAGAGAGAGAGAGAGAGAGAGTACAATAAGAGAAAAGATTTAGAAAAAAACAAAGAAAGAAAGGAAGGAACAACAACAACAACAACAACAACAACAACAACAACAACAACAACAACAACAACAACAACAACAACAACAATGATAACAATGATAATATCAAGAACAATAATAATAAGAGGAAGACGAAAAATGAGGAGGAAGAAGAAGAAGAAGAAGAAGAAGAAGAAGAAGAAGAAGAAGAAGAAGAAGAAGAAGGAGGAGGAGGAGGAGGAGGAGGAGGAGGAGGAGGAGGAGAAGATGAAGGTGAAGGAAAACACACACAAACACACACACACATTCTCTCTCTCTCTCTCTCTCTCTCTCTCTCTCTCTCTCTCTCTCTCTCTCTCTCTCTCTCTCTCTCTCTCTCTCTCTCTCTCTCTCTCTCTCTCAAATAAATAAATAAATAAATAAATAAAATCTCATCTATTTGCACAATTATTCTCATTCTTTCGTTATTCCTTTTCATCTCCCTTATTCTGTTCCTCTCATTTATCAAGCATTCCAATTATTCTCAAGAGGAACGTGACCAAAAAGGAGTAGGCTTGAAGAGGCTTATAGGCCTACAAGTCTGAAGAAAACCTGCCTACTTAAAATATATCTCTGTTAGGCATTGAATTTTCTCGTAACCTCAAAATACACAGAGAATTTTACATTAATCTCTGTTCACTACGTCACTAAGTACAATAATAATAATAATAATAATAATAATAATAATAATAATAATAATAATAATAATAATAATAATAATAATAACAATAACAATGAATTAAATAAATATTGCAGCTTCTGATTAAAAACTAATTTCTGTGTCGCTGGTAGAATAAACTTCTTAATTAACTCCTAACTCCTTCCGGCCGTATTATTTTGCAAGTGATGGCCGGAGAAATAGCAGATATGGGCAAATTAGCTTCTTGTTTCATTACAGCATCAAGGAAAACACGTAGAAATTATGTTAGCAAAGAAAATTTGAAGGAAAAACTGCTGACTTGATAATAATAATGATAATGATAACAGTTTAACCCTTTCAGTCTTATGTACGTGTGTCTGTTTGTTTGTTGGTAAATATTCACGAAAATACAGCAAACTTAATTAAACAAAGCCACATTTTCATTACAAACCGTGCCTTGTGATGGAGAACAACAACAACTTCACAAAAAACAAGATTATTTTTGATACGGCCTCTCTCAGCCTACCCCATAAGAACATGAGGGGAGCTGCAACCAAACCTCTAGGCCTACACGTGGCAGCACCTATGTTAAATACACCTGCCTATAGCTATCTGTTATCATCACCCAAACACTCATCTAATCATCTCTTAAAGCTCTCTAATGCTTCACCCCTAACAACTTAATTAATGACTCCGTTTAATTTATCCCTAAACATTAATTTGTCAAGCTTCACCTGGTTAATTGTTGTACCCTGGCTGCTGGGGATGAGCATTTGCCGTCATTCCCCTTGTTGTAACTCCTATACCACTTAAAATCTTTTATAACGACCTATTTAAAGTTATTTCTGTAAAAGATGTCGATTTGAACAGCTTCAGTCTCAAGTAAGGAATGCTTCTCATCGTTTGTGTCCTTTTAGTAATTCATAAGAACATAAGAACATAAGAAATAAGGGAAGCTGCAAGAAGCGACCAGGCTTACACGTGGCAGTCCCTGTATGAAACACTCCTACCTATTTCCACCTATCATCCCCATCCATAAACTTGTCTAATCTTCTCTTAAAGCTCTCTAGTGTCCTAGCACTAACTACATGATTACTGAGTCCGTTCCACTCATCTACCACTCTATTCGAGAACCAATTTTTTCCTATCTCCTTCCTAAACCTAAATTTTTCAAGCTTGAACCCGTTATTTCTTGTTCTACCCTGGTTGCTGATCCTAAGAATTTTGCTTACATCTCCCTTGTTATAACCCTTATACCACTTAAAGACCTCTATCAGGTCCCCTCTTAACCTACGTCTCTCTAGAGAATGTAAATTTAACCGCTTCAACCTCGCTTCGTAAGGAATACTCCTCATCCCCTGTATCCTTTTAGTCATTCTCCTCTGTACTGATTCTAATAGACCTATATCTTTCCTGTAATGTGGGGACCAGAACTGCACAGCGTAGTCTAGATGAGGTCTGACCAGCGCCAAGTATAACTTTAATATTACCTCCGGCCTTCTACTTTTAACACTCCTAAAAATGAATCCTAGTACCCTATTTGCCTTGTTTCTGGCTTCTATGCATTGTTTCCCTAGACGGAGTTCAGAGCTAACTATAACTCCTAAATCTTTCTCGTACCCTGTACCTACCAGAGTTTGGGTGTTTAATGTGTACCTATTGTGTGGGTTTCCTCTACCTACGCTAAGCACTTTGCATTTATTGATATTAAATTGCATTTGCCATCTATCCGTCCATTCATTCATTCTATCTAAGTCTGTCTGCAAGGCGATGGCATCCGCTTCTGACCTAATTAATCTACCTATCTTTGTGTCATCCGCAAATTTACTAACATCGCTATTAATTCCGCTATCCAAGTCATTGATATATATTAGAAATAATAATGGCCCTAATACTGATCCCTGTGGCACCCCACTAATGACATGACCCCACTCGGATTTCGAGCCGTTTATTAGCACTCTCTGTCGGCTGTTACCAAGCCATGACCCTATCCAACCTAACACCTTCCCATCTATCCCGTGCGCCTGAACCTTTCTCAGGAGCCCTTTGATGGGGCACCTTGTCGAATGCTTTACTAAAGTCCAGATATAAGATATCATAACTATCTCCATTATCTACTGCCTCGTACACCTTACTGTAAAAACTTAACAAGTTTGTCAGGCAAGACTTCCCCTTCGTGAAGCCATGCTGTGACTGATTTATCAAGTTATGTTTGTCTAAATGTTCCCTAATGTTCCTGGCTATTATTGACTCTAACATTTTACCTACAACTGAAGTTAAGCTGACCGGTCTATAATTAGACGCTAAAGTTTTTATCCCCTTTCTTAAAGATGGGTACTACATTAAGCCTGCCTCCACATTTCTGGTACCTCACCTCGACTCCAGTGATTTCCTAAAGACAGAAACTAACGGCTCACTAATAATCTTTTTACATTCCTTCAGTACTCTGGGATATATTTCATCAGGTCCTGGTGACTTGAACTTTTTTAGCCTATCTATCTCCTGCTCCACTATCTCCCTAGTTATGGAAATATCCGTCAGCTTCTCATACTCATCTGCTCTAAACACCTGTTCACTATCTGGCAATATCCTGCATGTTTTCCTGAGTGAAGACAGTTAAAAAATAATCATTCAGAAGTTTACTAATCTCCTCCCCAGAACTAACCAGCTCCCCATCTGCTGCCTTTAATGGACCTACAGTATCCTTATTTTTCGTCCTGTATACCTGATAAAATCCCTTGGGGTCCGTCTTCGCCTGGCTGGCTACCTTTAATTCATAATTTTCCTTAGCTTTCCTCGTTAACTTCCTGACTGTTCTAACTAATTCATTATACTGTGTCCTTAAAACTTCTTCACCTGCCCTTAATCTCTTATATATACTTCTCTTACGCCCTATATAATGCTTTAACCTAGCAGTCATCCATTTAGGGTCATTTTTTTGTGATCTTATTGTTTTATACGGGATATTTGGCTAATTGACCTGTATGAACTTTATCTACGAAATTCATCTACATTTACTTCACCTAAACCCCTCATCTCGTTCCCTATTCGCGTCTATACTGATTCTAATAGACCTATATATTTTCTGTAATGGGGCCAGAAGTGCGGATGAGGTCTGACCACAGCCAACTTTAATATTGATTAGGCGTTCTGCTTTTCACACCACTAAAAATATCTCTTGTTTTCCTACGAGTTCACAGCTTATCATAAACTCGCAAATATTTCTCGTGGCATGAGTTTCGTTGCTTATTGCGAAGCTGCTGTTTGGCTTTCGTCTACCTACGCTCACTAATTTGCTGTTATTAAACTGCATTTGTCATCTGTCTGTCTGTCTATCTGTCTGTCTGTCTGTCTGTCTGTCTGTCTGTCTGTCTGTCTCCGTGTGGTTTAAAGGCATATGATTCTGTGCTAATTAATCTAGATGTCTTTGTTTCATGCACAGATTTATTAATATCACTGTTTTTTATATATATTTCAGACAGCCGTTGTTCCAGTGCTGGCCCCTGTGGTATCTCAATGATTACGTCACCTCAATCAGATTTTCCTGCTTTTTATTCTTTTATTTATTTATTCATGTTTATTATGAGTTTTCCTTCTTCCTTATGTGTGTGTGTGTGTGTGTGTGTGTGTGTGTGTGTGTGTTTCTCTCCTTAACCGTAAGTTCTGTTGCTGTTGTTGTTGTTGTTGTTGTTGTTGTTGTTGTTGTTGTTGTTCTTGCTACTACTACTACTACTACTACTACTGCTATTACACAAACCACAAATTTAAGGTTCCACTTCAAAGCTCTCATAAAAAATATGATAATTATCCTTGTGTGTGTGTGTGTGTGTGTGTGTGTGTGTGTGTGTGTGTGTGTGTGTGTGTGTGTGTGTGTGTGTGTGTGTGTGTGTGTGTGTGTCTGTATGTCTGTATAAATAAATCCCATTAATTTTAGAAGAAAAAAAAAAGGAAGAGAATAAAAAATAGAAAATTAAAAAGAAACTAGAACAACAACAACAACAACAACAACAACAACAACAACAACAACAACAACAACAATAACAACAACAACAAATGCAAGAGATCAATGCAGGTCAAATCAGGTCACTTCCTCCTCCTCCTCCTCCTCCTCCTCCTCCTCCTCCTCCTCCTCAGCAGCGTTCAGTTCCCGAATGATGATGGAGAGAAATGATGACCGATCAGTGTGTGTGTGTGTGTGTGTGTGTGTGTGTGTGTGTGTGTGTGTGTGTGTGTGTGTGTGTGTGTGTGTGTGTGTGTCAACTCTTGAAGTCTGCCCCTTGATTGATGATGATGATGCGCATAAAAATAAGGAGGAGGAGGAGGAGGAGGAGGAGGAGGAGGAGGAGGAGAGAAAATTAAAGCATTGAATAATAATGTGAAGGACAGAGAGAGAGAGAGAGAGAGAGAGAGAGAGAGAGAGAGAGAGAGAGAGAGAGAGAGAGAGAGAGAGAGAGAGAGAGAGAGAGAGAGAGAGAGAGAGAGAGAGAGAGAGAGAGAGAGAGAGAGAGACCCAAGACACTAATGAATACCGAGACAAGAAAAAATGAAATGAGAAAAAAATAACACACACCCACACACACACACACACACACACACACACACACACACACACACACACTTTCATGTCATAATTTATATATTTTTTCACAAAGCTTGGAGGAAAAAATCCAAAACAATATTGAAAAAGAAAGAAAAAAAAATCTGACATGTTTCCTACGTGTTTCATTCTCCTGTCATGTTTACTCTAAGTTGGCGTAGGAGGAGGAGGAGGAGGAGGAATACAAAGGAATACAAAGGAAAGCCAAACAGCAACAGACCTTTTGGTCCTTGCAAGGCTGTTTGGTAACTACTTCTAACTAGCTACAGTGAAGAGAGACAGGACAGCATAGCAGAAGGCTCCTCCCCACCCACCACTCCCTCCAGCTTGCGCTGGCATGGAAATAGTTGGGAAAAGTACCATGCAGTATGGAAAAACTGACATGGAAATTTTCATAGGAAAGGATGAAAGGAAGTTCTACTATTCACCCTACGGTGAACTCTATACGCCTATCTGAAAGTTAATACAAGTTATATTAAAACTGTTGAATAAGAGTTTAAATAGTGAATTTAGTAATTATTCGGACAAGAAGAGAGCTTGTTGGGGATTTGCTTTTAAATATTTGTCTATTTTATTTTTGAATGATTCAATAGTATTGCTGTTTACAATTTCGGCAGGAAGTTTATTCCATATATTTACTATACGATTAAAGAAGAAATGTTTGGCCTCGTGGGATTTAAAACGTTTGGGTATAATCTTGAATCCATTATTTCTTGTTAGGTTAGAATGATCAATGGTAAAATAATTATGTGCATCAATGTTACTGTATCCTTTGAAAATTTTGAACACTTCAATTAGGTCTCCTCTTATCCTGCGCTTTGTTAAACTAAATAGGTTTTGTTCTTCCAGTCGTTCCTCATACGGCTTATTGCGCAATCTTGGAATCATCTTTGTGACTCTGCGCTGTATCTTTTCTAGTTTTTCAATGTCTTTTTTGTAGTATGGTGACCAGAACTGTACACAGTATTCTAGATGAGGGCGCACCAGTGAGTTATATAAGGCAAGTATAACCTTTTCTGATTTAAATTC